>NC_041057.1:35815066-35827566 GCF_900634775.1 Gouania willdenowi | reverse complement strand
TCTAGATGTGTATAGATGCGTATAGATAGATGTGTATAAATGTGTATAGATGTGTATAGATAGATGTGTATAGATGCGTATAGATAGATGTTTATAGATGTGTATAAATGTGTATAGATGTGTATAGATGCGTATAGATAGATGTTTCTAGATGTGTATAGATGCGTATAGATAGATGTGTATAAATGTGTGTAGATGTGTATAGATAGATGTGTATAGATGCGTATAGATAGATGTTTATAGATGTGTATAAATGTGTATAGATGTGTATAGATGCGTATAGATAGATGTGTATAGATGTGTATAAATGTGTATAGATGTGTATAGATGCGTATAGATAGATGTGTATAAATGTGTATAGATGCGTATAGATAGATGTTTATAGATGTGTATAAATGTGTATAGATGTGTATAGATGCGTATAGATAGATGTGTATAGATGTGTATAAATGTGTATAGATGTGTATAGATGCGTATAGATAGATGTGTATAAATGTGTATAGATGCGTATAGATAGATGTGTATAGATGTGTATAAATGTGTATAGATGTGTATAGATGCGTATAGATAGATGTGTATAAATGTGTATAGATGCGTATAGATAGATGTGTATATGTGTATAGATGCGTATAGATAGATGTTTATAGATGTGTATAGATGTGTATAGATAGATGTGTATAGATGTGTATAAATGTGTATAGATGTGTATAGATGCGTATAGATAGATGTGTATAAATGTGTATAGATGCGTATAGATAGATGTGTATATGTGTATAGATGTGTATAGATAGATGTGTATAAATGTGTATAGATGTGTATAGATAGATGTGTATATGTGTATAGATGTGTATAGATAGATGTGTATAAATGTGTATAGATGTGTATAGATGTGTATAGATGCGTATAGATAGATGTGTATATGTGTATAGATGCGTATAGACAGATGTTTATAGATGTGTATAGATGTGTACCTGCCATTGGGCAGAGGCCCCCGGCCCCTGCTCCACACCACAGTGGGTGGGGGGTCACCCTTAGCGTGACAGTAGAAGTGGGCGGAGTCTCCTAGCCTCACAGACACGTTCTCAGGTCTGATCAACAACACTGGACGAACTGTAGGAGAACAACATGTTTATTAGCACAGCACTGTGTGTGTGTGTGTGTGTGTGTCTCACCCAGCACAGAGAGGCGTGCGGCCCTGCTGTGTTTCACCCCCTCAGTGTTAAAGGCCTCACACACATAAGAACCAGAATGATGCTTCTCCACTGGAGCAATGAGAAGGTTCCCATTCAGCTCCTACACACACACACACACACACACACACACACACACACACACACACACACACACACACACACACACACACACACACACACACACACACACACACACACACACACACACACACACACACACACACACACACACACACACACATACACAGTTGGATGGCTTAAATAAACACAATTCATTGATTTATTAATACAATATGTGTCAAATTATTTTTGGGTCATTTCAACTTCCGTTTCAAAATATTCAGAATTTTTTACCAATTGTTTTACCACTGTAAATTATTAGTTAGATCTGATGAAGGCTTTCTGAGATATGGACAATTTAGAGTAAGTGTGTGTGTGTGTGTGTGCGTGTGTGTGTGTGTGTGTGTGTGTGTGTGTGTGTGTGTGTGTGTGTGTGTGTGTGTGTGTTGGGGTGGGGGGAGCAGATAGATGTTTTTCTATATTCTGAGAAAGTAGGTGGAGCTTATTACTATATCATATTTACCTTTCCTATGTGATGGAGTTCCTGAAATGATGGAAGATGAACATGGAAAAAAAAACTGTTTTATCAAACAAAAATGTTTTGACACCAAAGTTTGGGAGATTTGTTAAAATAACCCTTTCACCTGCTTTCCCACTAATATAAACTCATAACATCCCATGTAACAACCACCACTTAATTCACAACTGCCTTGTCATAAATTTGGTAAAACTTCTAGAAAAACATGTTTTTTTTCTGCACAAACTGTTAATGTTTATATTTCTAAAATAATCCCAGTGCATGTACAGTATATATAGTGATTCCTTACAGTGCTGTGCTGATCAGTGGCATCGATACGGACTCCGTTCCACCTCCACAGCACGTTGGGTTCTGGACGTCCCAGTGGGGGGGTACAGTTTAAAACGGCCACCTCCCCCTCTGCTACCACCACGTCACTGGGCTGAACCCTGAACTCCTCCTGTAACACTACACAACAGAGACAGTTGGGACACGTGAGAGAATTCACATCTGGATTCTATTTTTATTAGAGTCTGACTGATTAAAGCAGAATTAAGTCACTTTTTCACCTTAATAAATCCTTCTCATGGTCCCTGTGAGGCTAATACTAGTGTTTATGGGGTGATTGGGGGTCTTTCATCCCCCCACTGTCTCTGGACAAAAAACAACCCAGTGGCAGACGTACTTCTTTACATCAGCCCAACACAAACTAAAGGTGTGTTCACCTGCAGTCACTTCAGTGTGTGTGTGTGTGTGTGTGTGTGTGTGTGGCAGGGCGACAGAGGAGACAACTGGCTGATTATCATAATTAGTTCTGTTTTACGGTATAAATGATCAACCATTATATTTTATCTTCCACTGATATGATAATATACAAAAAGTCCTGTTTTTTTTCATTTAAACTAAATCTTCCTGTGGACCGGACTAGATGCTCTGGTGGGCCAAACTTGGCCCGCGGACCTTGAGTTTGACATGTGGTCTAATGTATTGTACGTATAACATTATAGATTTTTTTTTTTTTATTTTAAACTCGTTTGTAGTGAACTTTTTAATGTTTGCTTCAGCTTTGATTTTTCACGTTTTACAAACACCCAGTGGCTACAGATGAAACATTTCAAAAACTAGAAATGACTCTGATATCAGTACTAAGATGTTCTTCCTGTGTCCTGTGTATAGTAATGTTCTTCTTTCATATAAATCTCCCAAATATCGATATCAATGTTTGGCCCAAAAATGTTCACTGGATGCGGCTCCGCTGCGTTACGTCACCAGAGCTGATAGGTTTCCACTATGTGTTCATTTCCACCAGGTCCACTGTGTGTGTGTGTGTGTCTGCTCCTTCACAGATGTGGTATCCAGTGTCCTCCACCAGATATACACAGGACTTCTATTTCTGGTGGAGCACGACACATCAATCAGCACAGAGCAAATGAAGCTAAACAGGAAATTAAGCACGTACTCCGCAATAAAATATCGGGTTACTTTTCAAAATAAAACACTTCAGATTATATTTCAAATAAATACATCACCAAATCGTCATAATGTGTAAAAATAAAATCACATTCACTATATTGTTTCCTCTCATACTGTAACTCACTGTAAACTGCAGCAACTTTGATTTAGTTCATGTTTTACTGGTTTTACAGTTTTATCTCTTCTCTGTTGATAAAAATGTGTTTATGATAAATCCAGAGTCCAACCTTCTTGTTCTCCTTCGTTAGGAACACTGACCTGTTTATCTGTTTATTGTTGTGTTTAGAACACAGACATTTAACTGCGTTCTGGCACGATTATATAAATATCATGAGAACTGCTCTGTCTCCTGAGTTGTTCAACCGGAGCGCTCTGTGACGCACTCAAAACACAACCTGTGTGAATTACCGGACAACGGACAGTGGTGAAAAACCGGATTGGTGCCGTGGCGCAGCAGAGACGTATCCAGTGGAAACCCTGGGTGATATTCATCAACACTAGAACTTGACGAAGGCCAGAGTTGTAGAAGATAGATGAGAAACACAGACAGACTTTAACAAACAAACAGTTGTAATGAGTTAAGTTTAATGTATTGTGATGTCATATCCAACAAACAACAAGTATCGTCATCATCTCAAGCCGTTTATTTCTGCTGGAAAACTGTTTTTTTTTTTTTTTAATTTCTGGTGTAATTTGGAAACATAACGTGAACACGTTTTTGTTTTTTTACCTTCCAATGGTCTTTGTTCAGAGCAGCTTTGAACCATTTCTGTTTAACACGTTCGTAGTAAATATGTTTACTGTAGGATCATCACCTCAACACTGATGATAAACACATGTTCATCAGCACCTTGGAGGTGTTTCTGTACCAAGTCTAACTTTAATATCTAAGAGTATTTTTGTACGGTGGCCATAAAAGTTCACAACACAACGCAAAAGCAGTCCGGTAAAAATCCACGGAGAAGATTGAGAAAAGAATCGGGCACTGACACCAACGTTAACGTCACTCATAGATTTTTACCAAACTGCTTTCGTGTTGTGTTGCGTTGTGGCGCATGTCATTCTGTGTTGTGTTGTGAGCTTTTTGCTATACATGCACGTCCTGTTAAATTAATCTTTCATCCAAGACAGAAATCCAGAGGGATCAAACCAGATCTCACAACGTGCTCTCATGCTGAGCTCCAAGAAATCAAGAGTTTCCAACTGAGTTTCCTTAAATGTATCATTCCATGTTCCCCAGTGAGCTGCTTCCTGATTGGCTACATTCTGTTCCAAACATCACAAATTAGGGATCGTGAGTCTGGAGACATCGGCCTTCCTCTCACAAACACACATGAGAAGTTTTAGTCGTACATTTGAACACGTTTATTATTTTTATGATTGTGGACCCCAACAATTCAACCTCAGAGTAAACCTAAATAGACGGAAACAAAACCTAATAAATGGAAACAAACCTAAAAAAACCTAAATAAACCTAAATAAACGGAAACAAACCTAAACAAACCTAAATAAACGGAAACAAACCTAAATAAATGGAAACAAACCTAAATAAACGTAAACAAACCTAAATAAACGGAAACAAACCTAAATAAACGGAAACAAACCTAAATAAACGTAAACAAACCTAAACAAACCTAAATAAACCTAAACAAACCTAAATAAACGTAAACAAACCTAAACAAACCTAAACAAACCTAAATAAACGGAAACAAACCTAAACAAACCTAAACAAACGTAAACAAACCTAAACAAACCTAAATAAACGGAAACAAACCTAAATAAACGGAAACAAACCTAAATAAACGTAAACAAACCTAAACAAACCTAAATAAACCTAAACAAACCTAAATAAACGTAAACAAACCTAAACAAACCTAAACAAACCTAAATAAACGTAAACAAACCTAAACAAACCTAAATAAACGTAAACAAACCTAAACAAACCTAAATAAACCTAAACAAACCTAAATAAACATAAACAAACCTAAACAAACCTAAATAAACGGAAACAAACCTAAACAAACCTAAATAAACCTAAATAAACGTAAACAAACCTAAATAAACATAAACAAACCTAAACAAAGAACATTATCAACGTTTTAAGGTCGACCAAATCTTAAGACGAGGCTTTGAAACAAACATCTCAGTGGTGTTTAAAGTTACACAACTTATTACCGTTAGTATAACTTTTTAGAAATATCTTCTTGAAGCATCGGCACATAGTTTCTGTGGAACCTGGTTCTTGTTCTGTATGTAGCCATTGTTCTTTCCTGATCACCTAATTTAAGATGGGATCAATCACTTCCTCTAATCACATCAAAGCTACATGTGATCAGAGTGTGTTATTGTTCTAATGCTTCATAGAATCATTCTCACCTGCAGTAAACAGTGATGCATTGTGACTGACGGCCTTTCCTAAACTGTTGGTGGCCACACAGGCGTAGATGCCCTCATGGGACTGATAGGCTCCGCCCCCCTGAACGCTCAGGAAGAACAGACTCCCCTCAGGTAGAACCAGAGGCTTCAGGTGACCGTCCAGCTTGGCTGAGTCCAACGCCCGTCCGTTCCTCAGCCACTGGATGGAAGGCTTTGGGTTTCCATCTGCTCTACAGGACAGAGTGGCTGGATTACCAGCTTTAACCACCACGTCAGAGGGGTGGTGGACAATACGGGGGGGCGTGTCCTCTGCATGGACTCTGACAACTGGAGAGGAAACACACTGTAAGTAAACATTGAACTGGTTATATTAGAGATCTTTATGCTCACTTCATGTTTCCCACAGTAGAAAAACTATCTCAGAACCTTGTATGTGTCCTTATTTTTCTTCTATTTTCAGCTTCTAATATCTCAGAAACTATTCAATTCAACTTTATTTATATAGAGCAAAATACAACAAAGTCATCTCAAAGTGCTGAACAAAATATAAAGTCATAATAAGAAAGAAGAATCCAACAAGATCCACATGAACAAACATTTAGTGACAGTGGGAAGAAAAAACTCCTCTTTTTATAGGAATAAATCTCTGTTAGAACCAGGTTCAGAGGTGGAGAACATCTGGTTCCACTGGTTGTGGTTAGTGAACAGAAGGACAAACACAATAGAATAGAAGGATAGACCATCAGAATGTTCTAGACTAGTTGAGTCATGAACCATTGATCAGGAACCACCATCTCCAACATTAAGACCTGAAACAGAAAAGAGAGAGAGAGGAGAAGACACAGACTGCAGAACAACATAATACACTGGTTCCTAGTGGTAGGTTAATATTAATATTAAACATCCTCCATGATCTGAGATGTTACCACTACAGATAAGGTTTCATCTTCTACTGATCACATGTAATGATCTATGAGGTGGACATTAGTGTGAAGCAGTGTGAGCAGTATGATGGTTATACAACCAGGGACAGAAGTGGGGGGTGTCTACAACCTGGTACAACTGTGTCTGACTAGACATCATCCAATTACAGCCCATTAGAGCTATGTGTGTAGATGAGAAGAATCAGAATCAGAAGAGCTTTATTGACCAGGTACAGTTTAGAACAATACAAGGAATTTGACTTGGTAGTTGCAGTGAAAGAAGACACATCAACACACCGGAGCAGCCATTTGCGGTGCCCAGGGGATCATGTTAGAATATAATGTTGGTGTTCTACTATATAATCTTAGTTTTAGTTCCTATTTTTAGGTTTAGATTTTTGTTTCTAGTGGTTAGTTTAACGCTATTATACGGTATACGCTTTAGTATATACAGTAAGTAGGTTTTGAGTTTACTGTTAAAGATGAAGAGAGTAGCAGCCTCCTGTAGTAAGACTGGGAGCTGGTTCCAAAGGGGAGGAGTCTGGTAGCTGAACGCTCCGCCTCCTGTTCTACTTCTAGACACTTTAGGAACTTCTAGAAGACCATCAGACTGAGAGCAGAGTGATCTACCTGGATGATAGGACACTAACAGGTCTCTATAGATATACAGGAGCTAGATCATGTAGAGCTTTGTATGCTAACAGGAGGATTTTAAACTCTATTCTAGATTTTACAGGAAGCCAATGAAGAGAAGCCAACACTGTAGAAATATGTTCTCTCCTGTTAGTACCTGTTAGTATTCTAGCTGCAGCATTCTGAATTAACTGGAGACTTTTTAGTGAGTTACTAGGACATCCTGACAGTATAGAGTTATAATAATCTAATCTAGATGTAACACATGCATGGATTAGTTTTTCAGCATCACTCTGGGTCAAGATATTCCTGATTTTATAGATATTACAGAGGTAGAAGAAGGCTGTCCTTGAGATTTGTTTAATATTAGAATTAAAAGATAAGTCAGTATCAAAGATAATGTCTATGTTTATTACTGTGGTGCTGGGTGACAGAGTAATGTCATCTAGAGACACTATTTACTCTGATAATTTATCTCTGAGGTGTTTTGGACCAAATAAAATCACTTCTGTTTTATCCTGGTTAAGAAGGAGAAAGTTACGACTCATCCAGGATGTGATGTCATTAAGACAAACCTGGAGTTTTAATAACTGATGAGTTTCATCTGATTTCATTGACCAATAGAGCTGTGTGTCATCTGCATAGCAATAAACATGTATATCATGTTCTCTGATATTGTTACCTGGTGGAAGCATATACTCATGACATAGAAAGGTAAATATGGTATAGTAATAAGCTCCACCTACAGAAATAGATCTGCTATACATCCTATCTGGTGGACATGTCAGCTCCTCTAAATAGTCACAAAGTCAGTGTGTGTTTGGGTCTGGAACATGTTTGGGTCTTCAGTAAACTACTTAGCATATGTCTCAGCTCCCTGTAATGTGATCAGTATAGAGCTATGAACATAGACTGTTCACATCACTAATGATTAGTCACAGATATGCATTGGTTCTAGACTCACACACTCTGGAAATATGAACAAAATATACTTTTTTTCCACTATTTTCATTGGTTCATAACTACATGTGGGAATGTAATAAAAAATCTAATCTGTTTTAATTTGTAGTATAAAAGTTCAATCAATCAATCAATCAATCAATCTTTATTTGTATAGCGCCAAATCATAACCAATGGTATCTCAAGACACTTTACAGTAGAGCAGTCTTAAGGACGGACTCTTCATTTTATGGATACACACATATGCATATATACGTATATACACATACATATGTATCCCACACCCAACATGAATTCATCATGGCGGCAAGGAAAACCTTCTGTTAAGCAGCAGGAACCTTGTGTGGATCCCATTCCTATGATGAACAGCCATCCACGTTATGCTGTGTTGGGTGTGTGCAGAGGAAAGGGTGGAGACAGAGTTGTTGAGACTCTGTAACTCCACACTGAGGATCCCACGGACCTGCAAGACAAAAGCCAGAAGGAGAACAGGAGCAAACACACAAGGGAAGAAGCAGACATAGAGGGAGTGTTAGAGAGAGGAATGGGACCCTCTCCGGTCCCTCTCTAACCTAAATGACCTCTCTCTTAACGCCCTCTATTATTATTATTAGCAATACATGCAAATAACATAACATTTCAACATTTTTGTTTTTTTAGGACTTGCAGAAAAAAATACAATGTCTAAAATAAAAAAAATATTTTTTTTTCTTTCTTTTTTTTACTAAAAAACTTTAAAACCAAAAATCTCAGTGGGAAAAAAAACAAGCATTGATACCAATAACTGATAACAAGAAAAGCAAAGATATTCTCATGTATATTTGTATGAAATCTGGTTATTTAAAGGAGACATATCATGGTTTTAAATCCTTCCTTTTTACATATAAATCATACAGTTGTGGTCTATATAAAGCTGAACTGCAATGCTTGGGTCTGAATTCCTCATTATTATAGCTCCACCCCTTTTCTACCCTTTTCTGATGTGCTTCTGAGAGCAACTCGTTTTGGTGCTGTCTCTTTAAATGCAAATGAGACACTCCATACCCCGCCCCCTCTTCAGGTGACACTCGGTTCAACTCCACCCTGTTCGGCCATTTTTGTAGTTTGATAGAAGAGATATGGCTATGTAGCGGAGCATAAACTTTTTATTTACACATTATTTACAAAATGTCAACAACGTTAGACTTGTCCATCCAGCCTTACATGTTCCAGCCAGAGTCTGACCCAGTGGAGCGAGATGAAAATGAAGATGATGAACCTGCAGAACCCTAACAAGTGAGCTAACACAAACACCGAGCTAACGCTAGCGCCAAGCTAACGTCACAAAATGCATTTTAATACAGTCTTTTCGGAGACAAAAACGGCAAAATGAAATGACTAATGAAAACTTTAGACTTAAATTAAATCACGTAGGCCATATCATCAAGGATCTAAAACGAGCACACAGCGCTAACATATGAAGACGGTGCAACTGCTAATGCTAATAAAACAATGACAGGGACGTCTTATCATCACTTTTTAGCGTTATTTACAGCTTACCGAAGTGCTCTGTTCATCGTCTCCAAAGATAGAAGGAATTGAACCCTCAACCAGACAAAGTCTTTCTGTAAATCCTTCTTTATACTGGTGGAGGTTGATGAAGCAGTCATCATTGAAGTGCTTCACACACACAAAAATGACCTTATCCACAGATGTGGTACATTTCTATAAAAAATAAAACTCAACCAGACACTTTGAAAAGGTTCTGATGCTGGGAGACGGTGTAATGAAGCGTGTGGGTTACTACATCCAACAACCCAACATTTTGACTTATCCTCTCGTAACTTCTGCATCCTGGAGCTTGGACTACAAAATAAAAGTGAGAAATAAAAATGGTGGATTGCTCGAAGTGTTGGGCCTGGAGTTGATGAACTAATTTGGCAGTTCTGCTGCAAATACTGTGACGTTATTGTTCAAAAAACGTAATAGAGAATAGAAAAATAGAAACAGATTGAAAAATATGAGCAAAACAGAATATAAAGATATTAACGGAGCATCTGAAGAGACTAATTTGAACTTTTCTGTACTTCTAAACACTGTAAATATACAACAAAATGCATTTAAGGGCTAAAAAAGTGGATTTAACATGATATGTCCTCTTTAAGTCAAAATGATAATGAAATATATTTTCTCTAACAGGCCAATCTTCAAATGAACTTTTCCAAAAAATAAATCCCTTCTTTCTAATATAATAAGTAGGTTGTATTTGTGCTGCTTAAAACTAAAAATATCAAATATTAAAGGAGTTTGTTTAGCTACAGGTATTTTCCATACAGCAGACCGACTCCCAGTCCTGACTTCATTAAGTTGCTACAGAAGTCAAAGGCCCCTCTAACAAACAAAGCCTATTTATGGCCTAATGTGAGGAATGCTATTGTTGGAACTTCCTGGGAAGATGGATGACCAAACTGTAGGAAATGTGGAGACTTGCTCTGCTTCCTGAAGGAAACTCCATCAGCATCACATCCTCAGGAGAACAAAAGAGAACCACTTCATTCTGGATCAATTTTCCAGGGTGTAAAAAAACACTCCTGCAATCACAGCGTTCCATAAGGAAAAACAGACGCAACATCAGAACATGATGGTCTATTGTTCTATGAATCTGTGATAACCACATTTATTTATTCATCTGAATAATATCCACTGTTATCCAGGAACGTTTATTATTATTATTATTATTATTATTATAGTCATCTTAAAGATGGAAATCCTGGTTTTAATCAGAGATAAAATGGTTCAAAGTGACCAAAAATGGTAGAAATGGGATTTTAAAAATCACAGAAATTAAAAGTTGTAAATTATAGTGGATAAAAACAAACAGAAATAGTGGTAAAAAGGGTTCAAAGTGTCAATATTGGAACAATAGGTTTAAACTGATAAATAATTGGAATGAAAAATGGTGAATGGGGTTAAATTAGCAAAAATAATCATGAAATCTGGTGAAAAGAGGTTAAAAGTGACAATAATGTGTCAACATATGTGACATTAGGTGTAAAAGTGGTAGAAATGGTTCATAAGTGATGAACATGTCTGGAAAGTGGAAAAAATGAGCAGTAAAAACATTAAAATGTGATAAATATGGCAAGAATAAAATAAAATAAACAAAACTGGCTCAAATTGTTCATAAAATATTCTTAGTTTCTTGAAGGGATCTGGTGACCCTCTCCCAGTGTCTCGCGGCCCCAAATGGGATCCTGACCCAAAGGTTGAAAACACTTGATCTAAAATGTGATCATTTGATAACTCGTGTGTTTCTTAAAGTGGTGTAATTATAGTTTAGATAATTAGAATCATTAATGTAGTGTATGTTTATCATTATAATCATTCACTATAGAATAAAGATAAAACATAGACATAGAAAGAGAAGCTCAGATAAAATCATTAACTCATATCTATAAATGAACAAAGTGCATGTGAAGAAAAGACTATTTATTTTCAAACTCAAAATACGGACCCTCATCAGATTTGACTTTATTAGCAAATCTTCAGCTTTTATTACCATATTGTAATTTAGTTAATTTTCGAAATTTCGACTTTAATCTAGACATTATATTTCAACTTCATTCTCAATATTTTTACTTTAATCTATTCTTGATTTGCCCACATTATTTTCTCCATCTACATTGGCCACATTCTGTAGACATGGAACCATCCCTTATCAATCTATTAAGTCAGTAAAATATCTTTGCAATAATTCTCATAAAAAATATTTATTACAGATCTATTTTAAAAACACGTTGAGTTCTTTACAGTTCCATAAAGATGAGGTGAGGATGAGATTACTGAGTGTCTCATTTATTTATTACAGCTTATGTTTACAAAGATCAAAACAGCAACTGACAAACTTTTCATTGAACCTAAATTATTGTTTGTTATGAAGATGACGTCACAGCAGGCATTTTTGGACATTATTAAAAGAAACTTCCCCTTGTTTGTTAGTTTTTACATTGAGATAATAATGTGAAATAAACTTACCGAACAGAAATCCCAGCAGAGCTGATACTGTCCTGATAAACATTCTTTACTTTGACTTTATTTTACTAATAATCATCCGTTTATCAGTGAAATAAAAGCTATTTCCAGCCCTGATAAACTATGTTAAACTGTGAATAGTTCCTCTCCATGCTGAAGGTCTCACACACACACACACACACACACACACACACACGCACTCCTACAGCTCAGACTGAGGATTTCAAAATAAAACATCACAAAAATAAACCACGCAGCTAAACGTTAAAAATCCGAAAATACAATCAATTACATTTTATTATCAGAGATTTTGAGTATTTTTTATTCCTCACACTGATGTACTTTGTGTTATAT
>NC_041057.1:35790066-35810066 GCF_900634775.1 Gouania willdenowi | reverse complement strand
TTATTTCTATAGTTTTTATCATTTCTGATGATCTCAGGCCTGGGGTGGGACCAACACTCTCTTTATTTGTTAATTATCCACTCTCTCTCTCTTTAGTACCCCCTGTAGTGCCAGCGCGTACCCCTAGGGGTACACATACCCCAATTTGAGAAACCCTGCTTTAGAGCATCAAATTTGGTTCACTGGAGAAAGTAGAAATGAGGAAAAACATTATCTATTGTGTAAATGACCAAATAATCCAGTTGCAGATATCTGAAATGTACACTTTCAGTAAAACGCCACAATATTTTTAAGAGCTTTCAGTTATCATCACATTTATATCGTTAGAATTCAGTCATTTTTAATTGCAAATTGTGGAAAGAACTCTTGCAATTTCTCACAAACAATTCCACCAAATTGTACAAAAAATGGTAATAAAATCAAGAAGTTCTGAAGTGAAGATAGTGCAGAGACTGATGTTGAAAACCAGGTCTCTATAACTGTGGCCCACATCAGTTCAAACTGGTTCATATTTAGTCCCAGAACTAACGTGAGTTTAACACCCCTGGTATAACAGTTTGTCACTTATTGGATTTATGGACTGGAAAAGGTTTTTAGATGTATAATAAAGTTAAAAGGCTTTAGTATCTTTGTGTCTTTTTCTCAAAGACTAACTTTAGTTTTTATCACAGGTTTAATGTGATTTATCAGAGCAGAGGAAACAGTCTCAGTGAATACAAAGCCGTCTTTATTTAAACTCACTCTTTGCTTTACTTCACTTGGAACCAATCGCACCCCCCCCCCCCTCCAGACACCCCACAGACACCCCCCAGACACCCCACAGCCAACCTCCCACCAGTCAACAAGTGAAGCTAATTTGTAGCTGCCTGTCGTCACAGTATGAGCCTCATACATCATCTTGGCTCAGCAATGAGGAGGAAATAATCTGTCAAAGGGCTTTGATTTCAGACCAGGAGGGGCTGATAACGCTGATATGAGAGGGTAAAATAAACACATGTTAAAGCTGCAGTATGTACGTTATTTTGTCATCATTTGGTGAAAAATCTATCCTAACCTTTGATCCTATTAAAATCCAAAGTGTTCTGAGAAGACTCTGGACCTCAATAAGAACTTCAGAAGTCCATTTGGGTTTTTGATCAAAGTGTTCTCAGTAGAGACAGGCTTATGGTTTAAACCTGGTTGAGCTAAGCCGTCCGTGACCACCCCTAGCTTTTACCATTTCATCAAACTCTTCTCAGCTTCAATCTCTCCGGCTGAGCCAATCAGCTGACAGTGTTTAGCTTAAGTGAACGTCCTCATAAGACCCATGAGATCAATCACAGATTTAGGGTTCTATACTCCCGTCTGGACTTAAACGTGTTTTTGCGCACCTGCAGTTACGTACTTCTCTCCTATGTGTATTCTCCAGTCCAGGTTCCTGACACGCCCACCGCGCGTAAGAAGACCAAAAGTGGTGTGGAGTGGTGTGGGTCTTCTTTGGGATGGGGGAGGGGCTCACATTGCGGACAATAAGACTGATAGCAGCTTTCATGTCATGTCCCTAAAACACAATTAAATTCTCCAATAACCAGATGAAGTCCCAACAGTTGTCACTAGTCTCTGAGGAGGAAAAGGTTTCTCAGAGCTCCACAGGTGGAGCGTTCACCAGGATGCAGGTAAGGGACCATAGGTTTGGACACAGGGAGGGGAGGGGGAGCATGGTTGATTCCATACAAGTCTTATGAGTCTACATACTGCAGCGTTAACTACAGTAACAACCCATGCAGTGGCATTATCTCATTGATCTTTAGTATCTAAAGCAGAGGTGTGGTCATATCAGTGGTGGTAAGCTACATTGTAGCCACACCAACTCTAGGGCATACTGACATACTGACTTTTTACACCTACGGCCCCTCTGATCATTCATACACAAATCATACGAGGCATTGTGGGTAAAATGCCTTGCCCAAGGACACAATGACAATGACTTGGATAGAGCAGGATTCACACCCCCAACCCTTCAGTTATTGGACTACCCACTCTACCACTGAGCGGCCGGGCCGTGGCAGGGGCCGGAGTCGTCTGCGGGGAAGAGAGGGTGTGGTCCGGTCCATGGACTTAGTATCAAAAGTAGGAATCTTAAATTTAAAAATGTATAATAAATAAATGGTTCTACTTCTCAGTATGAGTTATTATTGTTTGTTAGGTTATCAGAGGAACTGTGAACATTTTAAAATCTAAAAATATGCTGGATTGATTTGTTTATAAAAGCATTATGTCAGATTATATCAGTATTATTAGACAAATATCAACTGTGATACATTATGGACTCATGAAATGTTAAGACTTGTTTATTAAAGCTTGGACTAGACGGTCTTGACTTGAGTCTTGAGTTTAGACTTTAGAGAAACAGTGACTTGTTCCACTGTTATTCACACCACCAAAGAATGGAATATCTACGCTTGTCCACTGCATGATGCGTATACTGTACACAGCAAATTCAAAAGTGTTACATTGTTGTGTTGGTAGACTTTGTATAGAGCAGAGTTAATTTGACTCTAATAGAGTCACATTCTTTTTATGTAACTCTGAGGTGTATAACATTAGTAGTTAAAACAGTGTTTCTATATCAAATCTGGAGGTGTTTCAATAACTCTTGATTTTTTAACTCTAAACTCCTACAGTGTCTATAACACTAAAAGAGTAAATTCACTGACTCCGCCCCCAGCATCACAGGCTCTCACCGAAGCGAACATTCAGAACAATTTTCTTTCCACAGACTGAGGTGTTTTCACGCTTGGTAAGTCATTTAAATCTGAGATGTTTTTATTATTTTGCGCTGAGACCAACCTGTGTGATAGGCATCTGTTATTGATAAATGTTATTTACTTACTTTTGAGTATAAAATTGCCTTTAAAGATGAACAATAGTATCTACAATATGTCTTCTTGTAAAACACTACTTCTGGTTCATAATGGTTCTATTTTTAATCTCCACACAGGAGATGTAAAGGTGGAATATGGGGCAGTGCAGACATACATTAATGTTCTACAAAGTGATGAATGCTTCCATTTCCTCCACTTTCTTAAAGAAGGTTTGTATTTATGTGTAATTTAAATTGGTATAGACTAATTACCTGTGAGTGAACAACATGAAATGGTGGTTTTAATAGTTTATGACGTTTTAAATCTCTTAATTTCTTTCAGTTATGGAGAAATTCAGCTTTCAGTCTCAACTCTTCACAGAGGGTGTATTGATCCTGATCAATGCATAATGTATTGAAAAATAATAATAATGAAAATGCTGTTATTTGCATTGACCAGCTCACATATGACAGATAAGCAGTATTCTAATGGAAGTGAGAGCATGTACATTGTTCCACATTGTTACATGTTTTAATAATTGTTTTCTAATTGTGATGAATGTTTTGAAATGAATGTATTTTAGAAAATAATTGCCTCTTAAATGTTTATTTCCCAAGGAATTTCTAAAAGTTAAAAACTAAATGTAAACCTCTTTTAATATTATTTACAAATAACTCTTATGTAGTTAAAAAAAAAAAAAAAAACTCTTGGAGAGTTAATATTTAGACTCTAACACTGAGTTAGTGTTAAATGATTAACTCTAGACAGATTTAATTAGAGTTAAGGTACCAACTCTCCAAAAAGAGTTAAATTAACACTCTCTGGGGTGGACACATATAGACACTTTAAAAGTGTTGAAATCATATCTGACAGTGTTAATTTGGGCATGCTGGATTTGCTGTAAATGCCTCTGAAAGCATAAGACGAGTATGCATAATCTACAGTCTTTTCAATGGGGCATACTGTATGTCAGGTCACGTGACCATCAAGTCAGTTCTGTAGAGTCATGATCAGAATCAGAATCAGAAAGGATTTTATTTGCCAGGTACAGTTTAAAAACAGTACAAGGAGTTTAACTCAGTAGTTGGAGTGAAGGACACACATCAACACACCAGGGCGCTATTTGCTAGCATTTGTAGCCCTTGATCAGATTATGTCTACGGTTACATGATGTTTTTTAAAGTGTTCTGCTTTGTGTTTACATACAAATAGTCATTCTGAATTGAGGTTTACATCAACAACAGGTTTATTCGGCTTTATTCAATTCCACTTTAGGTCTGGGGGTTGGGAAGGCTCTGATTGGACAGGGGGTGAACATGACATATTCATGTCTATCGGGAAAAACACACAACAAACCTATTGTTTTTGGCTCCAACATAGAACACCACATGAGAACTGTTTTCACTTTTATTTTTATTGTATTTTTGAAGGAGCAGCTCAACAATAACATTGGTTTCACTTTCTTCCGCGGAGCAGGAGAAGAAGATGGAAATCTGTACTTTGGCCAATGAGAGCCAGCGGTTAATGTTCTACCTACACTATACAGGACGTTTAGTGAAAAAAGATCTGAGCATCATTAGTGAAACTCTGGTGAAGCCAGCTTTGTTTGTCCGTCCATGTGTGATAAGTCCATGTGTGATAAGTCTGTGTGTGATAAGTCCGTGTGTGATAAGTCCGTGTGTGATAAGTCTGTGTGTGATAAGTCCGTGTGTCCCTGTGAATATCCACATGTTTATGTCTTCGTCCATCCACTCTTCTCATTATATCCATATCTTTTAAGGCTTGTATTAAATAAATAATCTCAGCTCTAGTCTGAGCGGCCATCTTGGATTATGTCATCACCAGCGCGTCATCGAGGCAAGTCGCGCATGCTCAGAACGACCGGAATTAACTTAAAGCAGAATTAAGTGTTTACAAGATAGAGGAATTATATAATTTGTAATTAAAATCAGAATAAATCAACCACCTAAATCAGATTTAAGTTTAATTTGGGATTACATTTGCATTTGGAATTAAGCGTTTACAAGATCAGTTTAAAGAGGAATTCACTTTTATTCTGAATGAAAGAGGAATTAAAGCTCCCATGTAAACGTGGCCAGTGAAACGTGGTGATGATCTTGATTAAAACGAGACTTTGGAGCAGCTTCTGGGGTGTGGACTTACTTCTGTCTTGTTGGACCAACCCCAGTACTCAATATTTGAGGATGTGTTTTCCTTTGATGATTTCTCTGAAAAGTCATTCACGTACTCTGGCCCTTGATGTGACATCATGTGGCCAATAGAAGCCCAGTGATGTGTTCCATCATCTCAACCTGTGTGGTGTGTCATACCAGTGAGAAGGTGTGAGGAGGTGTTCTGCTAACATCTCCTACCTGTAATAAACAATAACATAATCTGTGCTGAGAACAAACTCTTTTTGGTTCTTGAAGCTGCATTTTTGGTTTCCATGGTAACGGGCCTTCCTCTGTGTTTTTCTGGTTTAATCTCACTCTTGTTTTTGCCGATTGCCAAACTTCTCCTGGTTGGCCTACAGTCAGTGATTCAACCCAAGCTTCGTTAGCTGTTATTTACCAAACTTAGTGAAAGGATGGCAAACATTGCATCAACTGAGTCACATTCTGTGAGGATAAGCACAACAACTTTCCCTGAGATTGTTCATGGATCAGAGTGGGGGGTGGGAGGGTGGGGCGGTGAGGCTGCACCAGGCCCAGGATGTGAACGTTCTGCTTGAGTGGATCTGAATGAGGGATCTACCCCAACAAGAGGAACGCGTCCCGTCTTCTCAGCAGCCTCCGAGCTTTCTGCTCACATCGCTCCCCACCCCCCATCTCTTTATAAGTCCAGCTGGCTCTGCCACAAAGACTGCATCTCCTGCTCCAAACCATCCTCAGACCCCCCCACGCTTTGTTCCCATCATTTTCCCACTCCCCACGGACACAGTTCAGCAGCAAAACATTAGAACGAGGAGGAGATGTTGGAGAAAGACCCAAACGCTGAGGCCCAATGGGACAGTGTTTCAGAATGTGAAGGAATTAATATCAAACCAAAGAGTGCAGATACCACAGCACCTTTGCATTTTGACCTCCACAATCCCAATAAGATAAAACAGGGGTTCTCAACCGTGGGGTCATGAGACACTGGGAGGGCGTCGCCAGATACCTTAAAAAACTAAGAATATTTTCTTAACAATTTGAGCCCATTTTTTCTTCTTTTTACCTTTTTTCTGTAACTTCACCAAACTCACCATATTTTAACCTATTTTCGTCACTTTTTCTTGCCATACTTTTGTTCATTTTAATGTATTTTTGCTACATTATTCCCATTTCTGACACTTCATCAATTTTTTATGTCTTTTCTACACATTTTTTCCACTTTCAACACATTTTCAGCACATTAAAAGGATTTCCATCTTTAAGATGACTATAATAATAATAATAAACATTCCTGGATAACAGTGGATATTATTCAGATGAATAAATAAATGTGGTTATCACAGATTCATAGAACAATGGACCATCATTTTACTGACTTTATGGATGGACCCCAAAAATCTCTCTCCTTTATTCCCCCTTATAGATGGTCCTGTCTCCACATGACTGTTCTTCAATGTTCATGTCTGTGTTCAACCACCTTCAGCTACAGTGGGGGTCCCTGCTCTATGGGACCTTTATTTTGGAGGGTCCCCGCTCTCTGGGACCTTTATTTTGGAGGGTCCCTGCTCTATGGGACCTTTATTTTGGAGGGTCCCTGCTCTATGGGACCTTTATTTTGGAGGGTCCCTGCTCTCTGGGACCTTTATTTTGGAGGGTCCCCGCTCTCTGGGACCTTTATTTTGGAGGGTCCCCGCTCTCTGGGACCTTTATTTTGGAGGTTGTGTATTGAAAAGGTTGAGATAAAACACTATTACTGTTCCAGTTCTCGCTCTAATCCTGTTCTATTGAGCTCAAGTGGCCAATTAAAGGCAACAAGTCGCTCCAGGTTGGACAATTTTCCGTCTCCGTCCCACCACTCCCAGCTTCCCAGCTCGTGTGAAACCATGCAGTGGAGATGTGGGCCGGAACTAATAGGATTGGTTTTGATTCATTAGATTCTCTTTCATCGTCCTGGTTGGAATTCCACTCCACGTCTCCTCGGGCTTCACACTTTTCAAACGGAGGCGGTGGGTGGGTGGGTTTGGGGGTGCGAGTGTTTATAATTGAGCCTGTAGACGGCGAAAAGCTCATTAAGCTCTATGAAATCATCTGCTATTATTGAAAAGCCATGGAATCAGCATCAGGACCATGTGAACTCAGCCATGGGATGAGATTCAATGAGCGACATGTTTGAACAAACATTGTTCTGCTTTTGTTGCTTTAGTGAATACGTGAAATTATCAGAATAATGAAAACATAAAGATAGAAAATGTCTCAATTTATCTCGTTTTGTATTTAACCACAGAAGTCAGAGAAAAAGAAGAGAGGCATTAAAAAGCAATGACAGATTTTGGTTTGTAATAAAGAATAAAGGATCATCTACTGTACGTGCTCATTCTGGTTTGTAATCACAAAACAAACATTTCCAAACTTTGAACACATTATTATTCAGTTTTTCATTTTGCATCCCAAAAATGAAGCTCATCAAAAGCTAATTTTTCAAACTCTCTCTCATGTGAGCAGCGTTGGGTGTCAACAAAATCTACAAACTTCACTATAATTTAATATTTTATTCACACAAATGCTAAACACAGTTCTTTAGATTTTAAATAGATCCTCCACTGTTTTTACAAATGTGGCCTTAAATCTTTGAAATGTTCACTTTAAAGGTATTACTTAGTACTATTCATACTATTCATACTATTCATACTATTCCCTGGTCGTCACGTCACTGGAGCGACCAAAAAAAGCAACAATGTTCAAGCATCACGGGTGATTTAAGTGACTGTAGTAGTTGGTCAAAGAACAAACAGGTATAACATATCACTGCTTTATGCAGGAAACGTACATGTCTCATTAAAAAAAACTAAAAACATATTAGGTTTTAGAATGTTCTTAATTCAGTACTTAGTGATAATAATCACTATAATAATAATAATAATCAGGCAATATGACATGAACATACCATTACATGGATGTTTTTCTCTTAAACGGGTGGTTTGGGTGGAATACATTACAAAGAGACGGAAATGTGACAAACCTTCTGATACAAAATGCTGGACTTGACCTCCTGAAATGTAAATATATATATGACATGGACTAAACCATCACCAACATGTTTTCAGACAATATTACGCATCCTTAACTTTTCCTGGTTTTAAAGCAACCAAAAGCATCACAAGTTGTTCTAGTGACTGATAAAGTTACTAAATGATCTATAAATCAGGATGAATGTTTCAGTCCAATAGAAAACTATGGATGTTTACAGGCAGTGTGACATCATCAGTCACATGATTTCAAGATGGAGGAACACAGGCTCTAAAACTATAAAGTGGTCCTATTTTTAAAAGGAAATTAAATGATAATGGTGTATAATAATGTGTTTATTAGACATTGATCTACTAATAAGAACATTTAGAAGATTTTAGGACAAACAGTGATGTAGTTGTGTGGAATATCTGGTTTCTGCTACTGAAGATAAAACTATGAGCAGGAAAATAAAGCGACTGCAACTTTGTTCAACAATTATTAGAACAAACTAACACAAAGTGATTAGAGATCAATCACAAAAGTCCCACACACTGTTTCATTTAAAGTCGTAGTAGTTTTTATTTAGAAATACTGTTAGATGATGTTTTCAGTCTTTGAATGGAGACAATCAGAGTATTGTCATTGATGAGGACACATCCAGGTCTCCAGCTGAGCCCGTTTAGGATCCACACTGAACAATGTCTCCATAGAGAGGCTGGTCCTACATTGTGTTATGATCTCACTGCGTCCTTAAGGCCTTGGCGTACACCGGCTCCAGGAAATGAAAAGGAAGCAGCATGAAGGAAGCCAGCAGAAAGACCAGAGAGGCCACGGCCAGGAGCACGTAGCGGCAGATGAACAAGGAGTCGACAATCTGCAGAGCAAAGGAACCATCTATCAGTCAGGAACCATCCATCAGTCAGGAACCATCCATCAGTCAGGAACTATCCATTAGTCAGGAACCATCCATTAGTCAGGAACTATCCATTAGTCAGGAACCATCCATTAGTCAGGAACCATCTATCAGTCAGGAACCATCCATCAGTCAGGAACCATCTATCAGTCAGGAACCATCCATTAGTCAGGAACCATCTATTAGTCAGGAACCATCTATCAGTCAGGAACCATCCATTAGTCAGGAACCATCCATTAGTCAGGAACCATCTATTAGTCAGGAACCATCTATCAGTCAGGAACCATCTATCAGTCAGGAACCATCCATTAGTCAGGAACCATCCATTAGTCAGGAACCATCTATCAGTCAGGAACCATCCATTAGTCAGGAACTAGTTCCAGGAACCAGGATTGAGACCCGTTTAGTGCATTTAGAAACCAAAGAGCTGCTGAGGTCTGCACCCCCTCTAGTGGCCACTAGATGTCAGTGGAGGACAGAGAGTAGTAGTGTGTGTAACACAGCCTCACTTCTGTCAGTCTGCCCCAGGGCAGCTGTGGCTACAATAGTAGCTTACCACCACTAAGTGTGGAGTAAAAGAATAATGCCTTTATTCTGTAAAGCGACTTTGAGTGTCTATGATAAAGCTCTATATAAAATCCAAAGAAATGCATTATTATTAATACCATCCATTTAGAGAGTAAAAATAACTGAAAACATGAACCATTGTGTAAATGAAAATCACAGTTTTCCTGTAATGATTGTAGTATTCTTTTTATGTTAAACTGTTGAAAAAACTCAAAATTCTTACAAAATACTTAAATTTTCTTCACGTTTTTACATAATGTTTCTCTTAATTAAAAAGAAATTGGTCACAAAAGTAAAGACATGTAAAGTGTAGATCCTGTTGGGACTGATATCTGTCATTTATTGTTTGGATATTGTTGGTTTCTTACATATTCTGTATTTTAAGTATAAGAAGAAGTGCAAACTAAAGCACAATAATGTTGAAATTACTTGTTTTTTCCACATGAAATCTGTGGCACTAGAGATCAAACAGCTCTTTATTTGGCCCCTGAACTAAAAAGAGTTTAACACCCCTGTGTGATCAAACTCCTGTTTATCATGAAGTCAGTGCTTTATCATCCGTAGTATTTGTGCTGATTTTAATGCTTTTACTGCTGATTTTAATATTCTTACTACTGATTTGAATATTCTTACTGCTGATTTTAATGTTCTTACTACTGATTTTAATGTTCTTACTGCTGATTTTAATGTTCTTACTGCTGATTTTAATGTTCTTACTACTGATTTTAATGTTCTTACTGCTGATTTTAATGTTCTTACTGCTGATTTTAATGTTCTTACTACTGATTTTAATGTTCTTACTGTTGATTTGAATATTCTTACTACTGATTTTAATGTTCTTACTGTTGATTTGAATATTCTTACTACTGATTTTAATGTTCTTACTGCTGATTTTAATGTTCTTACTGCTGATTTGAATATTCTTACTGCTGATTTTAATGTTCTTACTACTGATTTTAATGTTCTTACTACTGATTTTAATGTTCTTACTGCTGATTTGAATATTCTTACTACTGATTTTAATGTTCTTACTACTGATTTTAATGTTCTTACTGCTGATTTGAATATTCTTACTGCTGATTTTAATGTTTTTACTGCTGATTTGAATATTCTTACTGCTGATTTTAATGTTTTTACGGCTGATTTTAAATGTTTTTGCTGCCGATTTTAATGTTCTTACTACTGATTTTAATGTTCTTACTGCTGATTTTAATGTTTTTACGGCTGATTTTAAATGTTTTTGCTGCCGATTTTAATGTTCTTACTACTGATTTTAATGTTCTTACTGCTGATTTTAATGTTTTTACGGCTGATTTTAAATGTTTTTGCTGCCGATTTTAATGTTTTTATTATTGATTTTAATGTTTTTGATGCTGATTTTAATATTTTTTTTACTGCTGATTTTAATGTTTTTACTGCTGATTTTAAATGTTCTTACTGCTGATTTTAATGTTTTTATTATTGATTTTAATGTTTTTGATGCTGATTTTAATATTTTTTTTACTGCTGATTTTAATAATTTCTTTACTGCTGATTTTATTTTTAATTAGTCTTAGTTTAGTTATTGTCAGAACAACATAGTCGAGGAAAACTGTGATCAAAACATTTACAATGACATGTATCAATTGAAGATGAAACGCAATGAATGGATTGTTAATTTCTCATTCAGTCCAAACATAATGTGTGTGTATATATATATATATATATATATATGTATATATATATATATATATATATATATATATATATATTCCACCTAAACTAAATAAACCTGCAGCTTTAATCTAATCTGAATGACTCCACGTGATGAACAGACATATATTTGACTCATAAAGCTGTGATTGAATAAGAAGACTTTGTTGTTTTAACGTGTTCTCTCTCTGTGAACTCTTTATTTTGGGGCCCTGTGGTTCCTCATCCAGGATCAGCAGGAACACCAGCCACGAGGCTTCAATTAGAGCCGTTATAGCTGCGGTGCTGCAGGGATGCTGATGTTTCCTCTGTTAGTAGAGTCAGTTTGTCACAAAACCACTTAATCAACACAACGCTGACGGCACATGGCTGAGCATTAAAATGGAGATCAGGAGTCGCTCTCATTGCTCGCAGAATACAGATAATTGAAGATAATAATAAACCCAGTAGTGTGTGTGTGTGTGTGTGTGTGTGTGTGAGAGTGTAGCTGAGGTGGGGATGATCTATGTCATTTCTTATGGCTACATTTAACACATCTCACTTTTTAATTTCCCAATTATGCAGCAAGCAGGAGCTCAAAGTGTGGGCCATGTTTTATTAATGTACCACTGGGTGGGTGTGTGTGTGTGTGTGTGTGTGTGTGTGTGTGTGTGTGTCTGTGTGTGTGTGTGTGTGTGTGTGTGTGTGTGTGTGTGTGTGTGTGTGTGTGTGCGTGTGTGTGTGTGTGTGTGTGTGTATGTGCAGTGAACCACCTCTACTCTGGGACTGCTTTAATAGGCAGTATGATATAGGTTCAACATTTCCCTCTCGTTCTCACACTTATTCACACACACACACACACGCACGCGTGCACGCACACACAGACACATGCACACACACACACACACACACACACACACGCTCAGCTTGTGAAATAGAAGTTTTTAGTAACTCCAGATAAACCCAAAGTGATGGAGACTCTTTGATCGTTGTTTGGTCGTTATTGATTTGATACGGAAGCTGATGAGGGACAATATGAAGGACAAAATACATTTGGGAAAATCAAGAATGAAGTTGAAATGTCGAGAATAAAGTCAAAAAGAAAAGATTGAAGTACAAAAGACTAGTTTAAAGTCAAAATTTGAAGAAAAAAGTTGAAATATAATGACGAGGTAAAGTAAAAAAAGACAAGATTGAAGTCAAAATTTAAAGAATAAGCTTGAAATGTCAAAATTCCAAAAATGAACTCAAAATCCAATATGGTGATAAAAGTGATAAAAGTACAGAAGCTGACTAGGACCAATTCACCATATGACAACAAACAGCAGATCATGGCCATGTATCAATGAATGTGTTAAACTATACCTCAAAGTTGGGTTTAATAACAAACGAGCTAATGCTAACGAGCTAACGCTACATGTGCTGCTGCAGTAAACGCTGCCACCGTCTCCATAGAGTTTGCTTCTTGGCCTGTTATTATGATGATTATTATTATTAATAATCTGTTTCTAGGATGTTGCCAACAACGTAAACTTCATTAATAAACATAAAAGAAAATCTGATCTCAATTGATTGATTGACTTTTCCCTCTTCTCCAGAATATCAAAGTCTGTCATTCTGTCATTGATCAGATATTTTAAGGTAAATACTCAGAAACAAAAAGACAAATAACTGACATTTAAAAAGATGAAATTGTTTCAATGTTTTTTTTTAATTCTGCACACATTAAATAACGATATGATACATTCCCAGTTCATACACTGACCTTTGTATTTTCAGTTCATGTTCCAATCAAAATCATTTCTATCATCATTTTTAATTATTCAGTATATTTTTCTCTTATTGTGTGTGTTTTTGTTGTCGTTTTGTGAGTTGCTGTTGTATTGTTAATACTTTAATTTATTAATTTTCCTTTTTCTTTCTCTCTAGAACCCCCTGTAGTGCCATCGTGTACCCCCATATGAGCAACACTGTTTTAAGGCAAATAGTCACAAAAACAAAAAGACCAATGACTAATGTTTAGAAAGATTAAATTGTTTCAATGTTTTTTTAAGGCTGCACACATTAAATAACATACACTCCCCATTCATACACAAACACACACTGTACAGAGAGTCTATTGTTGCTAAATAAAGGGGGACAACTGTAGTCAGAGTCTTTTTCTGAAACAGGATTCACTTGATGTGGTTTGGAAGCCTTAGAGAGCATTTACCCCCCCCCCCCCCCCGAACACACACACACACACACACACACACACACACACACACACACACACACACACACACACACACACACACACACACACACACACACACACACACACACACACACACACACACACACACACACACACACACACACACACACACACACACACACACACACACACACAGTCTGCTATCTGCTTCCACAAAGGCTGTAAAACACAGGCTGTCCAGAACGTGGCTCAGCTCTGTGTGTGTGTGTGTGTGTGTGTGTGTGTGTGTGGTGGCAGCTTGCTTGGCAGATCTGGACGGCTTTTTGGCACGACCCTGAAGGCAACACGGGGGGGTGTTTGTTCTGTGTTGCTGTTGGACGTAGATAAAGAGGAGCGACAAGCACTCACACATAGAGGAGCAAACACTGAGACTATTTACAGGTACACTGTGCTGTTAGCATAGTTAGCATCTAAACAAGACACACTGCTCCTCTGTGCATACTTTAGTATGTACAGGCATCGCTATGATGCTGAACTCTGCATTATAATCACTGTGAACACGTACAGCTGATGTCCTGTGTACTACCAGCCTTTGTCATTAAATAAGTCTATTTAATATAGTCAAAGCACATATTTAAAACTCTATCTGTGTATCATCCAAAAGTAGTTCTAATAAGTAATTCTAAGTAATTCTGTCAGGGATTCACTCACACACAAATGTCTATGACCAAAAATGCTGCTAGAAATAACATTGGGTTTGTTGTATTTGACACGTTGCATTGTGGGATTTGGAGTCCCGTAGAACAGTGGTTCTCAAACTTTTTTGGCTCAAGTTCTCCTTTCTCTTACTTTTGAATCCAAGTCCCTCGTTTATGTGCGACGACATTTTACTCTAAAAACATCTATAGATCACAATGATAGAATGAATGAGTGATAACACACATTTTAAAGAATCTCATTTCGTAAATAAGAGAATGAATGAATTGAATCAATTCATGTTCTAATCAAGATCATTTCTATCATCATTTTGTGAGTTTTTGCTGTCATTTTTGTGTATTAAATTGTTGTTTGTCTGTTCTTTTGGTTATTCAGTATATTTTTCTCTTATTTAATTTGGTAATTGATAATTGCCAAATTTTTGTAAGAGTTGTTATTTTTCCTTTGTCCTAGAACTCCTCCTAGGCTATTAATACAGCACTAATGACACATATGTCATCTTATGGGTCAATGTCAAGGATGTGAAGTCAACCTTTTTTGGAGCAAAAATGACATGGTCAAGGTCAAGGTCACATCAAGTGTAAAAAAAAAAAACAACAATTTCCATATCTCTACGAATATGTATCGTACAAATTTGATGCTTACATTTATAAAAAAACTCATCTCAAGTGGAGTATTTTATTTTATTGGACCAAAGCTGTATGACCTACCAGTAAAAAGATCAGTACGGGTTAAAGTTCATATAAAAATATTTAAAAATTATTTTTTCCTATAACTTCGCCTCTGGTACGATTGAACAACATTTCCTTTCAATGTGTTTTGCATTATTACTTTCAATTTCATTAGTAAAAACAACAAACCTTGCGAATACAGGTCTTGCCTAGTTTTGTGTATTTTTGTAGTCATTTTTGTGTGTTGTTGGTATGATTTAAATGATTGTCTCTCAGTGTGTGTGTTTTTGGTGTTGGTTGGTTGTTTCTTATGTCGTTTTCTATGTTTCTCTCTTCTTTTTGAGTATTTTGTCGTGACCTTGTGTATTTTGGTCTCGGTTAGTGTGTTTTTGTTGTAGGTTTTTCTGTATTTTTGGTGTAATTTTGTGTATTTTGTAGTTGTTTGTGTGTTCTTTTTATTATTCAGTATATTTTTCTCTTATTTTGTGTGTTTTTGTTGTTGTTTTGTGAGTTGTTGATAATATTTGTTATGATTATAATTTTTCAACTCAAATTAAACATTATAAAACCCTATATTTTTTATGATTTGATTTGTTAATTTGCCCACTCGCTCTGAAGTACTCCCTGTAAGGGAGGGCGTACCCCCATTTGAGAAACACTGCTCCAGAAGAAAGCAAAGACAGCGTTGAAGTGGAAACGTTTCTTCAAAAAGTGATTTTACTTCATTCTTACTGTGATTTCAGTGATTCAGTTGAAGTTATTTTTGTTCTGGTTTGGTTACCGTGAAATGATGTCACTCCAATTGTGTCCAGGTTTTTGGGGTCACACTGGCATCAGTAGTGGATGAGAACAACAGCGTGTGCTTCAGCAGTTCTAAGTCTTTGATTTGTGTCTGTAACGTTTTCACCATCTTACATGGAATTCATTTGCTGAATGTTTTACACACATCTCTAGAACGTGCTCGAGCATCCCAGGATGGGAATTGGATTAGATATGATGTTAGTCAGTTTTAGGTGGTGATATTTGCTTTCTTCAGACACGTTACAAATAAACAATGACGACGACATCAATTTCAGTCACTGTCCTAGTTTGTGTTTTTTCATATGAGCTCTGAACATGATCGAGTGTTTGATTTGTATTAAGTGTTTTTAAATGCTGAAGCTTTCATTTCATTTTGTAAAAAAAATTAGCTAAAATGTACAAATATGGTATAGGAGGGAAAAAGGAAACAGTTTGTCCAAATGAATAAAATAAAATCAGATGTTTGTAATATCCGTTGTGGGGTACCCCAAGGATCAGTCCTTGGTCCTGTACTTTTCTTTTTCTCATGTATGTAAATGATATTGTGTCAGTGTCATATTTACTTCAGTGTATATTATTTGAAGATGATACTACCTTATTTTACTCTGGATAAAAAGATAAAAATCACGATTTGGAAGATGTAGAGAATGAAATTAGGAAGTTTTTAAAAAAGAAATTGTTTGATATTAAAAGGTTGTCCTTAAATATTAGTAAAGCTAAATTCATGATTTTTGGTCAAAAAGCAAAAGTTATAAAGCTTCTTTATCTATTGAAGGAAATAAAATAGAAAAAAACAATCAAGATGGTTAACTTTTAAGTTATCATGGAAATCACATATAGATTAAACACAATATATATATATATATATATATATATATATATATATATATATATATATATATATATATATATATATATATATATATATACTGTATATATATATAAAACTCACTGATTGTTCTGTATCTGACTGATTGTATTAAAGTGTGGGGCAGAGGCTGTAAATCAAACACAAACCACATTTTTCTTTTACAGAAACGAGAGCTGAGATTTATTAGTGGAAATGGAAAGGGGGAACAAACAAACCCTATATTTATACAGCATATTTCATAAAATTTGGTAAAATACAATATTTTAAAAACCATGAACAAAGCTCATTTAAAAATCTTATCTGCAAATTTGCAAAAAAAAAAAAAAACTCAAATTGAGAACAGTGACAAAAGAATTTCAACTTCTTCAAAAGTTTATACTTCTTTCTGCTCCTTTTTATTCATGTTTTTGTTTTTTTTTCAATGTGAAGGAGAAATAAATGTGTTTTAAAATGTCTTGAATGAAATAAAACAAAGTATTTAGATATTGTTATTTTGTATTAGATGTTTTTTAATCTCTTTGCAGATAAAAAAATAAGAAGAAGCATAAATTTTGGTCTAGTTTATGTGATGAATGGATGAATAAATGGTTTTCCGTCATAAAAATGAGTGTTTGTTGACTATCCAATCAGGAGTGAGCTCGTTAGGCCACTATTCATCTTTAAATGCAGACTCAGACTCATGTCTCAGGTACGCAGCATTATTATGTTCCATCCACTTATAAAAGCACAATGAGAAGTGATACCAGTGCAGTAAGAGTTCTATATTATCTTTGAACATAAAGGCAGACATTAACAAACAAAGTGCTCTGATTCTGTGTGAATAATAAAGCTGACCTGTGTCTCTTTAAAAGGCGTGGTCGTCTCTGGGCTCCTAGGAAACAGCAGCAGCACCAAGGTGACGGTGACAGCCAATAGGAAGAGAGGAATGACTCCTAACCTGAGGAAACACAACATGGGTTTGAAACACAAAATATTCAACAATCAATAAAACACCCTGAAAGATAACCTCAATAAATCAGAGTGGTTTTATATGAGACTTTAGACTCAGGCTGATAATTAGACTGATATACAATATTAATATTGAATCGGGTTAGGGATAGCTCTATTATATCATTCATCTTTAGCAAATAACAAAACAAATAATTAAAAATACTATAAAGTGAGGTGAGGCACATTATTACAGATGCACGATTATGGCCAAAATGATCATCAGGATTATCAATATTGTAATCACAAATATAATCATAATTATTATCATGTTAGGGAAACAAAATCTGTTTTTATTGCACTGCTTTTAAACAAACAATGTGTGTACAAATTTCAGTGCAAAATGAAGCTTTAAATAAGAATTATACTAAACATTTTTTTAATTAACCCAATAATTTAAACTGTACCAAAGGCTAATAATAATAAATAAATCCACTATTACAGAGTGCAGAGCCTGTCTTTTAAATGTAAATATCGCAGACAGTCAGATTTATTTAATCGTTTTTTACCAAAATCGTGATCAGGATTATAATTTGATTAATTGTGCAGCCCTAGGTGGTACAGAATAAAAATAAAACCTACTGCATGGCGCTTGACTTCAGTTTAGGGGTTGTTATTATTTGTTTGATCTTTTAGGGGTTTATTTATGTTAATATTCATTTTATTATAGCAAGCTGTTTTAACATTTAAAAACTAACTTTGAATATCTGGAATAAACATTGTAGATATCTATAATTTCATTCTGCCGAGTTGAAAACAACATTTTCGGAATTCCACAATTGAATTATTTCTATACATACATCATTCCATTTTGAGATATCTACATCATTTTGATTATAAGTGGACAATACGTCATTCATGTGTAATGTCTAATTATCTACAATGTCATTTCTGATATCAAAAATGTGAATTAGGGACATCTGCAAATGAATTATAGATATTAGTAATTCCAATTTAATATCTCTACTATGTCATTTTGATTAGTCATAATCATAATTCCATCTACAGACACATCTTGAATTCACATGATTTCCATAGAATTTGAGATATTTACATTTCGCTTTTCAGTATTTTATTTTAATTTTGACAAGAAGAAATAAATTACAATATGGATATCTGTAAATGGAATTACCTTCCGCTGCTGTGGGTTCGAATCCTGCTTTTGACATATAGATTTTTTCATTTTAACATATTTAACACGGCAAATTCCACCTTTAAAATTACATATACGAGAAAAATAAACATTTAGGGTGTTTCCTGGGCTCGGGCTAAAATAAAAGAGTAAAGTGGGGTAGCTAAAAATAAATATGAGCTAAAATAAAACTGACGGAATTTTAAGTCACGTGGTGCACGTATCCGTATCATTATCCGAGGCCTTAATTAATTGTAAATATCAATTAATAAATTATAAATATCTTGAAATATGGAAAGCTATGGTGAGCTGGAATTGGAGATTCCTTTCATTACATTTTGCCAAGTCCAAATGTAATTAAATACATCTTTAATTACAATTACTTAGTTTATAAATATTAAAACGATAAACATTTAGTTTATAAATGTTAAAATGTGTGTGTACTTACTTAGCAGCTCCGGAGGCTCTGATCAAGAACATTCCAAACACTAGAGCTGAGATCCAAACCAAAGCTATGATGAACACTCCGGTTCCGACCTCCAGGACCGTGTTGGCCATCACTGCCCGTCTTTAACACTCTATACTCGGTTATAATTAAGCTAGTTTATTCAGCCTGTAACACGGTGGCTAACGGTGGCTACATTAGCAACACCAGCACTGATGAAACACTGCTAAAGCCGTCCTTTGTTCACCGTGTACTCGTTTATACACGTTAATACTGTCCGTTATAATGTATCTGACGTCCAGCGGGTTGTAAACAAACCTCTCATCACAATATATCGTCAGAATTTAGCAGCAAAGTTGAGTATTCTTCATGGCGTCCTGCTCTTCCTGGTAACAGCAAGCTGGATTCTCATTGGATGAAACAAGGAAAGGAATGAGCCAATCAAACGAGACATTACTAGCATGTGCAGCGCTCCTAGTGGCAGCTCATTTAAAAAATAAAGCGTATTGAGCTCAGAAGTTCAATAGGAATCTATGGAACTTAGATCTAGAACAATTCATTTACCTTCATTTAAATTCAACACAAACTATTTTTCTCGAGTGGATGATGTTTTGAGTTTTATAGATGAAGTTTAGAGGAACTGAAGATATTTCTGTTTTGATAAAGATCACTTGTCAGTATTTACAGCTAAGATGCTAATTATAACAGCACTGCAAACATTTTTTTGTTTTTTTTATTATTAAAAATGCTATTATTTATACTGACTTGATTTCAGTATTATTAGTATAGAACACAGTGGAAACCAGATATTTACATAAACTATGTAAACAGATTTTTTTTTTCTCTCACTGTGTGACAAGAAATCAGAATAAACTTTTCCTGTTTTAGGTTAAGTAGGATTTTAAAAATTATTTGTATTTGCTAAATGTCAGAATATTGAAAGAAGGAATTGTTTACGCATTTAAAAAAAAAATAAAAATAATTCTACTTTTCTTCAAAAACTTCTGATTTTGCAAAATGTAA
>NC_041057.1:35660066-35785066 GCF_900634775.1 Gouania willdenowi | reverse complement strand
GGTTAACAAATTGTTATATCATGATTTTATTTGTCATTAATCATTAATAGCCTCTGTAAAAATAAAATAACTTTTTATTTCAATAGTTTTTTTTAAAGCTATAGGGAGCAATTGCAAAAGAGTCAGAGGACCACATTAAGCCCCAGAACCACAGGTTGCAGACCCCTGCCCTGAGAGAACCACAGCTGAACATCTGGTCTGGCATCATCATCCATCACTTCTGGTCCCTCCATGATGAGTATGATGAGCGTGTACGCTTTATTGCTGAGCTCAGCACGTTCTTCCTTTTTACTGCTGCTCTCAATGTGAGCGTGCACTCAGTGATCGACTCTTTATGTCTGGCTCTGCTCGCGGACCGCGCACACTCCAAAGGAGCACAATGGTGTTTATACTCTGTGCATTCATTGTTGCATTACCTGCAGCCAAGTTGTGAGCGCGCACCGTCTCCTCACCTGCAGCCGCGGCATAAAGCCTGACCCATTAACGTAAAGTGTAGGTCCGAGCCAGAAACAAACCCGACGGAAATGATTATTTTATTGAACTTATTACAGGCGGTAAATGATTAGCACGATGCCTCGCACAGCGGGGGGGGGGGGGCGCACACACTCACCGCAGCCCAAAAGGTATTTTAATGATGTGACTCGAGCCGTTATCACAGTTTTACAGGTTTTAATGGAGGTCATAGTAACGCCAAAAATAAACAAACACAAAGAACCGTCTCACACCATCATACACTCACTACCGTGGGAACACAATTGTTCACTCTTTTCCCCGCTTACACCCGCCCTTTCCCCAGCCTCCCAGCCTCCCAGCCAATCAACAGTCAGAACACATGTAAACAAAGACACACATTGGCAGAGAAAGCTACACATAACCATGATGCCTTCATGGCCATGGGAAATCTCAGCATCAGTTAACCACTGAATACACAGGGACCAAAATAAGGTCATCCATACGCACTCGCACAGATGCGACCAGATAAAGATTTCACTTGCACACACTGAAAATATACTCGCATATGCGACCATTTTGGTCGCATATGCGAGCCCTGCTGAATCAGAGCAGAGAGAAAAGGATGAGGAGAAGACACTGACTGCAGAAAAACATGATACAGTATTATCAGGTCAGCCTGTCTTAGCCTTGGGCCTCACTCCCAGTGCCTAGTCAGCACTTATTGCAAAGGTGATCAATCTCTTCCTGTTTATTGGTAAGATAACAGAGACTCTAAGGTCTGTAAATGTGACTGTTCACAGACGAGCTCATGTTCGCTCTAACGGTTAGGTTATGTTATCATATAAGACAAACAATGTAAACAAAACAAAATATAAAATAACAGTGTACATAAAATCAATGCAATTTAAACCACACGCCAAAGTAAAATGATCCCACCTAATGTCACATACTGTATATTGACCCATTATTGTCACTTTTAACCTCTTTTCACCATATTTCATGATTATTTTTGCCAATTTAACCACATTCACCATTTGTCATGTCTCTTATTTATCAGTTTAAACTAATTGTTCCAATAGTGACACTTTGAACCTTTTTACCACTTTTTCTGTCTGTTTTTATCCACTATAATTTGCAAAATTTAACCATTTTCTTTGTTTTATAAAATCCCATTTCACAACTTTTACACCATTTTTGGTCACTGGATAACAGTGGATATTATTCAGATGAATAAATAAATGTGGTTATCACAGATTCATAGAACAATGGACCATCATTTTGCTGACTTTGCTGAACATGAAGGATGTGGAAGATGATTTTCTTTGTTGTGAACCCCCCCCCATCAGCACTAAAGTTAACACCAATTTCCTCTCCCCACCACTGCCTGCTGTGAACTTAATTGATGATTTGTGTCATTGGACATGCTACTGCTGCTACTGCTGCTACTGCTGCTACTGCTGCTGCTGCTGCTGATGCTGCTGATGCTGCTGCTACTGCTGCTACTGCTGCTACTGCTGCTGCTGCTGCTGATGCTGCTGATGCTGATGCTGATGCTGATGCTGATGCTGATGCTGATGCCTGGGGCCTGGGGCCACGTTCTAGGACGTAGAATATTCTGACTGTATACGGGTGAATGACGTGATGAGGTGTGATGCTGTGCATTCCTACAGCTATTGGGAGGATAATCACTAATAAAGCGATTCAGTCACACTAAATGAAAGCAGCAAACGGAGCAAGGAGAGCATATGTTACAAACCAATTTAAGCGTTTATGTACGGCCGTAAAGCAGCGGAAGAAATTAAAACCGTCAGCAAATGTATTACTATTTATTCTCCCTTTGTCTCTGAACTACGGAACATGATTAGGACCACTGAAATAAAGTAAAAAATAAATAAGGTCTAGTATTTATTTATTATTATTAATGTTCTGAGAATTCTGATTTTAAATTCAGAATTTTGACTTTTTTCTCAAAAATTCCTACTTTGATCTCAAAGTTCTTACTTTTTTCCTTAGAATTCTGAGGAAAAGGTGAGAAAAAAATATCAGAATTCTGACTTTTTTTTTCAGAAGTCAGATTATGTCCTCTGAATTCTGACTTTATTCTTAAAATCTGTCTATTTTCTCAAAATTCTTACTTTAATCTCAGAATTTTGACTTTTTCCCAAAAATTCTTACTTTTTTCCTCAAAATTCTGAAAAAAAGTGAAAAATAATTCTGAGATTTTTTTTCTCTCTGAACATTAATAATATAAAAATATTGTCCTTGTTTTTTTTCGTTTTTTTTCAGTGGCCCCTATCCTCCTGCATTATGTTCTGCAAAGTGTTAAAATAAATAAAATAAATAAAATAAATAAAATAAATAAAATAAATAAATCATGTAGTTGTGGAGCCGACCTCAGATCGTCTCTGGTTAGATCTACAGTACATGCAGACGTCCTATGCTCAGCAATCATATTGTTCAGTGTATAATTTGTTCTTTTAGGGCTTTGGTTTCTCAAATCAGACAAGATGTTTAGAATTATTCATAAGGCATTAGTCAGTGCAGGAATCCTCAGAGGAGAGCGTCCAGGTCCTGTACTATGAGCAGTGTGAGATGTGATGCAGAATGTTCCGTCCTTAGGATGCATGTTTAGTTCCTGTAGGTGGAGTTCACTAAGCTGGCTTGATCCTCGTTCCTCTCCAGAGGCGACACAGGCTCGTTCCCAGGCTTTAGGAAAACCCTCCCCTCCCTCCATGCTCATTCCACAGCCCAGGCTGCTAGTGCGTTAGCCTGGCCCTGGATGTTAGTGAACCTCCAGGGACAGGATTGGTTGATTTATGCTTGGACGGACGAGAGCAGCAGACAAATGGAGGGATTCTCCTCCTCCTCCTCCTCTTCTTCTTCCTCAGAGCTGTAGATGAAGGATGGAGGAAAACAAAGCACTGATGTCATCCCACAGCTCGTGTTTTCTTTAGATAGTGATGGAATCCTTGGAACAGTCATTTACACACACACACACACACACACACACACACACACACACACACACACACACACACACACACACACACACACTCACACACACAGTATACACTAGGGTGCATCAAACCTTTCTGTCCCTTTTTTGTCTAAATTTGTTCCAATACCAAAAAAAGGTAACCAGGCTAAATATTAACCAGTTCTATTGTTGTTTAAAGGGTCCACCAAGTCAATGGAAAATAAAATTCAAAAAACACCAATATTAACAGAAAATATGCATTATTTTTTTGATTTCCTGAAGAACATAAGAAAGCAGAAATGACAAATTACTGTAAGTAAGTAATGTTTAACACCTTTCACAGACACAGAAGTCACAAGGTGCTTCACAGAATTACAATATAAATACAAAGTACATTTACAGTCACAAAACATGATGGTCATAAAACAACACTTAATCCACTGGAATTAAAACGCTGGATCATCAAATCATCATGCTAATTGTGCAAATGTGTCAATAATGCCTTAGGCTTCATTATCCACAGCAAAATATATGATTTATTCCAGCAAAAATAAATAAATAATCCAAATCCTATATTAAACGTAAAATGAAAATGTCAGCCTTGAGGTGGACCCCATAAATATACATTTATTTACCAAATATTTTGCAAGGCTTCTTATTTTGGTCATTGGAACATAATTAGATTAGGGACACATTGACTTTAAAGCACTGGAGCACCTTAGTATACACACTATAAATACAGCCATCATTTATCATAGAAAAATTGACAATTTTTGTGGATTTGAAAAAAAACCTTATGAAGATATTTGTCGTCATTTACATTTACTGTGAATTTGCCAAATCTACTCTTCTCGTGGGAATTCTTATTATTCTTCTTCTTATTTTTCTTCCGCAACTTCTTTGTCATGTAACTTCTCCTAAAATATTAATGCAGTACTAATGACACGTATGTCATCTCATAGGGACAAAGTCAAGGATGTGCAGTCAATTTTTTATGGAGCCAAAATGTAAAGGTCAAGGTCACGTCAAGTGTCCAAAACCTAGATTTTCCATATCTGTACAAACATTTACTGTACAAGTTTGATGCTTACTTTTATGAAAAGCTCATCTCAAGTCAAGTATTTTATTTGATTTGACCAAAGCTGTATGACCTACCAGTAAAAAGGTTGGGGTCAAAGTTCATGACGTCGCAAAAAAACCCCAATATATAAATATATACAGTATATAACATACATATATAAATTTTATTTTATTTATTTTTCCTATAACTTGGCCACTGGTACCATTGAACAGCATTTTCTTTCAATGTGTGACCTTGACCTTTGCTCAAGGTCACATTTAAGGTCAAGAACTCCTCCGTGAACAAAGTGAGACCTCAACGCTCTCAGAACGACGAAGCTCAGCCAAAACAAAATAATAATTTTTCTCCATAACTTGTCCACAAATTGAGATCCAGTGGTTAGACTGGTACCATTGAACAACATTTCCTTTCATTTCCTGCATTATTACTTTAAATTTCATCAGTAAAAACAACAAAGAATAAATCCAAATACAGGTTGTCATTAACGTATTTATGAATACAGGTCTTGTGTAGTTTTATAGTGATCTTGTCTGAGAAACTCACATTAACAAAAGGATTCTCTACAAAAACAGACAATAGTCAAAGGAGAACTTTATAAATTCCTCTGATGTGTTCGCTGCAACGTCAGCTTTAATCAGAATGGGTTCATGACTCGTGGACAAACTTGTTCATATAGATTTGTTGGTTTTTTTCTTTTTCTCTTCATAATTTAATTTTTTGATCGTGCTTTGTTGTAATTGGTGCTATGTAAATACATTGGAATTGAATTGAATATCAGTCTATAGGGCCTGAAAAAGCTGTGATGCGTTTGCAGCGTGTGGAAGTGGGCGTGTTTCCATGGTTTAAATACAAAGCTGTGACCTACTCTAACCAATGGGAAGCATGGAACATGATCAGCTGAATGATTAACTGAATTAGAGGATGGATGCTATCAGTTTACAGCTAACGTCAGCTGAGGGGCGGGGCTAGCTTGATTTCCATGCCTATCTAAACTAACACAATGCTCCATTTTTTTAATGTGTTTTGAAGTCATTTTGTGAGTTAGCTTCTCAGTGGTTCACACAAAATAAGTCCAAGGGCCACAACATGTTTTCTGACTCACACTTTCTCAATATTTGCGGCCTGTGTCAAACTCAAGGTTTACTATGTTCAAATGAAAGGGGCAGTATTTTGAAAAAATGACTTAATAATGATTTGCTTCAGTGAAAGTGTAAAAAGTTCTGTTTCTTTCCTTCCTTGTTATTCCATATTTTGTAAAAAGTCAGCTCCAAACGAGTGAGGTGGATTTTTCTCACGTTGTGACATCATAAGGTGGAAACTCCTCCTCCTGACAATCCTGGCTCCTCCTACCCTATAAGAATGTGAGCTCCTCCCTCTCAAATTACCTCACAGGTAAAACATAACGATTTATTATAGAATATACATCTTTATTGTCATATATGTAAAGCTACATACTCTGTGTTTAACCCCTCCCTGAGGAGCAGTGGGCGGCTAGGGTGTAGCACCCAGGGAGGGGTTAGGGTCCATATAAGGGACTGATCAACATCCACATTAGAACCAGTGAGCCTACGAGTAGAAGCCCACTCCCTTAACCACTAGTCCTTTTATCCACAGTTATTATTATTAAATGTATTCTGTTTGGATACAAATCAAGTATATGTTGGAATATACTTTTCTTTTCACTAATTTCCCATGGAAAGCTCAGTACAGTATGGTGATCTGAGTTACTCAACAACTTGAGTACAGTCAGTACTAGTGTCTCATGCAGCAATCTCAGTACAAAAAGGAATATTTATTTTCCAAAGATACATGATTATAATATACATTGCTGTAAATAACAGTTAACCTAATGAAACTTTACATTATTAAGTATTGTATTCATATAAATCTGATCATGACAATCATATTTTTTTTGATGGTCGACTGATGTGATGTTTTATCTCAGTGCATGGCTAATCCAGCACGTAGCAATCACATACTGAGACTGTAAATGAATCTCAGTACGGAGGTAAACTCAGACCGTGACACTGGACTAAAAACGTTTCCTCATCAATGAAGAAGAATATTTGGCTGTAAAACATCAGAAATCATTGTGAAATCCTTTGAGATCCTCTGAGTGTCTAATAGTCCTGAAAACAAAGTTTGAGAAAAGCTTGTCGTGCACAACAAAGCGTGAACAGTGAGACCACAGCAGGCTGGAAGTCACACAAAGGCTTGAGTCATTAGCTAATGATTTTAGCATCAGTACTCTCTGATTGCTTTGCTTTTTTTCTCAGTGCGGAAATGAAAACCCAGCAGGGAAACATTCCCCAAACCAGCTGAAGTCATTGTGCAGAGTGGAAAAATGGAAAAAGCCCGATATACATCTGAGGTTTTCCCGCAGAGCGAGTCTGTGTGTTTACTGAGGGTGAAATGTGTTTTAAAGATGCTGCAGAAGAAGAAATAGACCTCCTCCTCCTCCATAGCTGTGCTTTTCATGTCTTTATTACAGCCAAAAACAATTAAAGCTGATTATTTTTAGACTTGCTGTTATTATTATTATTTAAGGATCAAACTCATACACAATGGAATTAGTATGAGACGAGTTTATATTATTATACATTCTTTACCCAGAGTCTCTCTAATCTGTGGTTCTGTGGTGGAATGGAGATGATCCTAATAAACCAGCACAGCTTCACACACACACACACACACACACACACACTAAAGCCTGTATGTATTATCTTATCTGTGAGTGGTGGTAACAGCTGAGCTTCATGGGCCACGTTACAAATATTTGATTTGAATTCAACAGCAAACGAAAGCAGAGAAAATCCCCCCAGTTTGTGCCAAAGTAAAGAAACACACCAAGTACACACTCCCACTGTGTGTTTCACTATAAAACTTTACTTTTCTACGACGACTGCTGCTTTTTTTAACAGATAAAGATAAACTCTGTGACATTGGAGGAATAATTGTTGAAGTGCCACAGTTTGTGGTTTGACCTGAACAGCAGCGTTTAACTGCAGGTGATTATAATGAATTCACTGTGTGTGTGTGTGTGTGTGTGTGTGTGTGTGTGTGTGTCCTAATGCATCACACCCAGTGGGTGTGTGCTGTAGCTGTTCCCATTCAACATTCTTGAAGCTAAAATACGGTGCTTCAGGGCGCTTCCACCTTAAAATCTGACATCATTTGGAGCCAGAGTCTGCGCAGTAGGGTCCGGTGGGAGGAGCCTTGGTAACATGCCCCGCCCATTTATCATACTGCCCTGATGACTTATACAGCCCAGCTACGCCAAGAACAGTAAAGAAAAACAAAAAAAGGTCAACCATGCTGGATGAGCAGCGTTTAAAATAACGGCGTTAGGTAGTTCAGTAACGAGGTCATCTAACTAATTACTTTCTATACCGTTACAACGCGTTATCGTTACTGAACATTACATGTGGTGCGTTACATGCATTGATTAAATAAACTGATCTGAAAACATCCCTGGCTTCATACTCAGCTGTAGTGAGGAGGTGGGTTAAAAACAAGATGAGAGATTATGATTGGCTAAGGTGGCGTCATGTGTCATGGTAGCCAATCAGAGCCAGTGTTTTTACACACGTCAGCATACACACACACACACTACAGATGTGATGACTCAGCAGAGATGGTGAGCGTGGAACAATCTGATGAAAAGTTGTTATTTTTAATGTAACAATACAAACACTATTTTATATTAATTATGGTCAAAAACAAGAACGTACATGTGAAGTGTTCATTATATCCAGGAGTGAAGACTTTGTCCACATCTGTTGTAAACAACTCATATTTAATGAAGCATCTCACAACGACACACGCATCTAAAAAATATGAATTATTTGACTTAGAGCGACTTTTTATTTTAACAGTAAAGCAAAGAGTTACTTTACTTTGTAATGAATTACTTTTATTATAGAGTAATTAAATTACTAACTCAGTTACTTTTTAGATCAAGTAGTGAGTAATTATAACTAATGACCTTTTGGCTAACCTTTGACTGTTTAGGTGTTAGCTAGCTAGATAATGACTTTATTCACCCAATGACACATAAATCATATTTTTTATTTTTTATTTTTATTTATTCAGTTCATTTCTGACATGGTTGCATTCACAGAAATTCATTTGACATTCAGAGCAAAATCACATCATTGTTTTTTTTTTTTTTTGTCTTTTTTTGTCCTTTTTCATGCCGGAAAGGGCGACGGAAAAAAGCATTATGCTTATCAGATCCGTCCCCTGATTTGAACACAGATAATTTTACATCCAACCTCGTTTCTTCCCTTTTTTTTTTTTTTTTTTTCTTTACTTACTGGGAAAACTGCAAAGATCCCTTAGATTCCATAAGTCGATTAGAACAGTTTACAACTCATTTTGACAGCTCAAAAAGACAAAAAATAAATAATTACTTTTTTCAAAAAAGTTTAGCTTCTACAACAGATATTGATTCTGTTATTTTCATAAAATCCACATCCATCTTTCAAAGTGTTCAGTATGTTTTATGAAATGAAAGCTAAAAGTCATAAACTAGTGAGGTAGTTTAACAAGAAATACTAAAATAATCTGTAATAACATTTAGAATGTGTAACACATGAGGAATCACCGTCACACTCAGAGTAAGAGAGATTAAAGTAAAAATATGAATATTTATAATCATACATTAAGTGTTATGCTTTAAATTAACATTATATCAAATATCAGATCAGCTGCTGTGGTTTATAAGTCATTTTTTAATGTAATCTGTTTGTAATGTGATTAAAGAGATTATGTTTCAGTCCATTAGAATGTGAACTATTGTTATATTTAATGCTAAATTCATTAGTGACCAATAGTAAATGTGAGTTAGTGCAGCCACTCACAGTTTACAGTTTGGTTTGACCTCTAGATGATGATTTATTAAAAGTTGAGCTTCTATTTTCTACCATTTCTATCCATAGATGTTCAAGTGTCCCTCACTGGGACACTTAAATGTTTCAGAAGGATGTGAAGGACGTTATTTCCACTCAGGCTTTTTATTTTTGGCTCCAGACTTAAACAAAAGGAATCTATTCATGTGACTGACTGTCCTTGGAATCTCCTCCTGTAAATCTTTAGTTTATTATCATCAGAAGGTTAGAGTGTCTTCACTTCACATCTGCAGTTAATAATGTGGTAGTTATTAATGTCCATAACTTATTCAACCTGTTAAATCAACCAACCTTGGTAGGGGTTAAATATCTCTGTTGTTCCTGTTAACTTCAAAATAAGAGCCTTGATTACAAAAGAGTTTGACGTGAATAACTTTTATTACGTTAGTATGACGTGTCAAACACAGCCACAAAAACATGAAACATATGCAAAATGACAACAAGAAAAACACACAAAATGATGGAAAAATACAAAAATACACAAGGACAGAAGAACACACAATGACTCCACAAATACACAAAATAACAGCGTAGCTTCCTAAATATTAAGATACATTTTGTGATAATTTTATTCTACACATTCCATTCTTTTTTAATTTTAAAGCTTAAATATCAGGAAAACATAAATAAATGTTTTCTATTATTCCCGTAGGGCATTTAGAATCACTTTCTAAATATTACCAGAACTTTTTTTGGTGATTTTATAATATTTTTTAAATATGAAAACATGAAAACCTTTTAACAAACATTAAATTGTATTTAAATTTAAAGCATAAATGTCAGGAAAACACTAAACAAATGAAATTATTATAATTATTGACTATATTATATAGTAATACATACTGACTGATAACTGGATGACTAGCTGCACTGTAAGCTAACGTGTATCTGTGAGTGGAAGTGTTTAATAGAAGAAAGTTAGAATAATTTAATAAAATAATTTCATCTCTAATGCTTCCTATGCTTACATTAGCTGTACGTTTCTAGCTCTATGCACTCCTCTTTAATAAGCACACAGGCATCAGCTAAAGCTAAAGTACGAAGGCTACAAATATTCCACTGCTTCATAAAACACAGATTTATTCCTGTTTTATATTTGATTTTGGCCCCTGGCGTTCACACAGTCTTTGTGTTGAAATCATTCCACGTTTTCTCACTCACGAGTTTTAATCTTTTTCTTTCTTCTAAACAAAGTCAGCTTGTAAAATAAAAGAAAATAAAAACACACTGTGCTTTAAAAATGTAATGGGAGTGTTTTACTTTTGCAAACCGGACATAAAAAGGTTTTAGTTCCAAACATAACAAAATCAAATCAAACATGTAGTTTTCCACTTCCTGTTTGTCTTTTTCCTGTTGTTTGATTTTGTTAGAATGTTGTATTTATTTTCTAAGACTGCTGTGTTTACACCTTAAACTTATTAAAAAGTCTTTTACATTTCTACTAAATCAATAATCAATAAACCACTCAGAATAACTGATTCTGTGTGCTTTATTTATTCTGTCTTTAATGGCCCGTAAAGTGAAACATATTGATTATTATGATTTCTTAAATGTTACAGTGAACTCTCAGTGAGTGGATGGATCAGGTCAAATACAGAGGAGCCTTTACATAAAAATATATTTATATCTTTATGAAACACAATATTCTAATGAACGAGATGAAAATAATAAAATCTGTTCGTTACAAAGTTAAGATCTCATGTGATCCTGTTAGAGAATGGTTTTAAAATGTATTATACTGTACATCTAAAGCCTTTTAACTACAGGTGTAATGATTCGTTTTAACAACGATTCGATTCAAATCATGATTCGTTATTGATTATAATATTGGTAAATTTAGAATCGATCTGAAACAATTCAGTGACTTTTTCTCCACAATAATAATGTGTACAGTGTGAGTGAAATAAATTCCTGATACTGGACAGTACGGGTGTGTTTTACTAGATTCATAATGTTTATTATAATAGAATCATCTAGAAATTAATGATAATAAGTAAACAACATTTAATGTCAAATATATTCACATTTTATTTGAATAAAGTTAAACCAACACTTCAGGTCTGGGTCTCAGAACCGTGTTTCCTGTGTGTGTGTGTGTGTGTGTGTGTGTGTGTGTGTGTGTGTGTGTGTGTGTACACAGCTCTGTGGTCTATAACCACATGTCAGAGTGAGTTTATAGAAGTGGTAACATTTAAAGAGTCTGTAACACCCCACTCACTGCTCCAGTCCTTCTGTCTCTGACGTCACTGACAGGACGAGCGTGTGTGTGTGTGTGTGTGTGTGTGTGTGTGTACAGTAGTAATCAGAGGAGACATGAGCAGTAAAAACACTGTTTAAACCTTTAGCACAGAGCTTTGCATTTAATAAATAATAATAAACTGTTTATAACTTATAAATGATGTATCTGCCAATATATTAAATACAAATATTGATATACACATCAACTGTAAATGCTTTACATAAACACACATTCTTGTAATATCCAAATATGATTCAAGACAAAGAAACAAAACATGTCTAGGGCTGAGTGATATGGACCAAAAATCATATCGAGATTTTTTTGGGTCAAAAATGTTAATTTTATGATATTTTTTAACTCAATAAAGTCTCATAAGAAATACAGTTTTTTGTTAAATTTGATGCAAAATGCTAAAGAGACACATTTATTAAGAAACAGCTGATCAATATGTTTTAGTCTGTTTGTCCTCTAAGGGACAGCACGTGTGAGTGAGCCTGGGTCAGGATGCACTCAGTGATCATTGAACTGAGAAAAAGAAACCAGTATTTTAACATGACTAAATTAATAAAAACAACTTTAATTAATAATACTGTCAACATACAGACTGTAAGGCCACTTATTACAGCAATAAGAAAAAAACAAAAAACTTGTACTAATTATTTCTGTGAAACAACTTAAATAAATATTAAGACATAAAGAGTTGCTCAAATGTCAAACAGTAAATATGGATAAATAAATAAATACAAATATAAAATATAAAACTGTGAACATGGAACGAATGACTTTCCCAGCATTAAATGTTCATTCACCAGTTATTTATTATATTATATGTTATATGTTATATATTATGTTATATATTATATATTATATATTATATATTATATGTTATATATTATGTTATATGTTATATATTATGTTATATATTATATATTATATATTATGTTATATATTATATATTATATGTTATATATTATGTTATATATTATATGTTATATATTATTTTATGTGTTATATGTTTTATATTATATATTATATATTATATGTTATATGTTATATATTATATATTATATAATATATATTATATATTATATTAAAGCTGAGCTGAAATCTCTTTCTCATTAACAGATTAACCGTATCAAACAATATTAGATGTTTATGTTACAGGTCACTTTCACTGTTTTCTCTCATTAAACTCTTTTATTTCCCCAAAAGCTTAAAAAACAAAGTAATCTGTGTGAGGCTTATTATTATTATTATTATTATTATTATTATTATTATTATTATTATTATTATTATTATTAGAAGAAGAACTAAATAAAGATAGATTTTTCATTTTACAGACTTTTTCCACTACAAAGAATAATGACTTCTACCAGCTCCCATTCCATAATTAGTTCCTCCTCTTTTATCTTATCTATGTGCATAATTATCACATTAGATTATTTCATGCATAATAAATGAAGTCAGATATTGTGGAGGATAATTAGCATGTTCTTCATACGTAGGAAATTATATTATATTGTTTTTAAAAAGGAAATGTTATGAGCCTGAAATAAAGCAACAATAAGAATGTTTTAATAATGTGTGTGTGTGTGTGTGTGTGTGTGTGTGTGTGTGTGTGTGTGTGTGTGTGTGTGTGTGTGTGTGTGTGTGTGTGTGTGTGTGTGTGTGTGTGTGTGTGTGTGAAAGGTTAAAATTAGAGCAAAGAGAGAGAGGAAAAGAATCAACATCAAAACTATATTTTATTACAATTTTTCTAAATTATTCAAACAATAAATCAATGAAAATAATAAATGATCTTTAACAATTAAATAGTGTTTATTTTTTCCATCACTGAGTGCTAATATAATGTGTAATATGAATAAATATTATTATGATTGCATTGTTCACAAAACACTAACTTACATTAAACTAAAATCTATTCATGCTTTTCTGGATTTTTAGTAAACTTTCTAAAACAAATGTTTTTTGTGTTAAAATAAAAAAAACACCAAACACAACGAGGTTTTAGTTTTAATTTAAACTAAAATTATCGTCCATAAAGCACATGGTTCTCCTGTTTCTAGTGTTGTGGGCTGTGCATCAGTGTTATAGGTAAACTAGGAACTGGTGACATCAGAAAGGTTCCACACTGGTTTATATTGAAAAAAAACTGTTTTAACTATTTTATTCTTTTTGTAATTAATTATTCACAGTTAACACATTAAAGTCCCAGCTCTGATACAGTACACTAACTTTCTCTTTTATTAATCTTTTAATCCAGGACAAGTTGTTCATTATTTTCAGAAATTTTTCTACAGTTTTTGATGCTTTTAAAACAAATAATTGTTTGTTTTGATGAAATCACTGAAACTGATCATCTGATCAATCAATTACAAAAATATTTAATAGCTTTAAACAAATCCAGAGCAGAGCTGATAAATTATGATAAATTCACCATCTCACATCCAGTGAAAAAAGACAAAAATCTCTCAGTATTATTGAAGTAGTTGAATGTACACTATTCAAAATTGTCCACATTTAAAAAATAAATAAATAAAAGTAAACATTTCTAATGAGTTAAACATAATCAATAATGTGACTTTTAAATGTAATTTGACATCATCTTCCACTGCTCCACCTGGACAATTTACTTTACTTTATAAGTCATATATTTAAAGTTAATTTCACCTAAACATTTCATTTATTTTCACCTTTAAGTTTAACCCATGTTTTGTATGAGATTATACATTAACATTATTACATTATTATCAGGATTTGATGAGAAAAAAGATGCTCAAACTCCAGATTGTAAAAATAATCTAAAAGCTATTTTCTGCAGCTGAGACTCAATGATTAAAAATCATCTGCACTGAAGGAAAAACGTTTGACTTTTATATTTGTGTAAAACGAGAAACCTTTGAATGATGTGCAGACACACAGCGACAGAATGTAATCTACCCACATTCCTCATCCATCACAGAGCAGCTCCAAATAAAAGTGAGAGTGCAGCGTGAAAGTGATGAAGATTCCTCTCAGTTTACAGACGCACAGATGACAAAGTAGCACCGAGGAATTCATAAAAAACTTTAGAGATTAAAAAATAAAAAAAGAAAAGCTGATTAAAAGAGTGAGAAATGACACTCCACCCACTCTGTGAGGCTCTGAAAAGGTTCCTCACTAAAGATGATAGATCACTGATAGAAGGTGTTAGAGACAGATGTGGATCCAGAGGAGGAGGAGGACCTCCACAGACCACGAACCAGGGGTTGAAGATCCTCCTCCACTCTGCTGGGTCTGGGTCTCAGTTCTGGTTTGGATTCAAAGAAATAGTCTCTGGTTTTCTGTGATGGTGGAAAAAATGGAATCCACGTTATAAAACAGATAAATCAATTTTTCCCTCTGTATTGATTTATTATCAGTTCTTACACAGAAATGCCTCAAATGTCTGTTTTATGACATTATTACACATTTACATCCTATTTTTTACCAGAAAACATGAGACTGAATTTCTAGAACGTGTAACAAACCAATATGTAAAAATGTGCAGATAATAATCACGTTAAAAAACTTATAGTGGTAGTTTTTAGAGCTATTATGGTTGTTGTGGAGTTTCCATGGATACGGTTGATGGTTACAGCGTAGAAAGGAAAAGGAAAAGTGCTAAAAATCATTAATTTGCATTACAAAAAAAAACTAGAAATCTCAGATTTTTCAGCTTTATTAAACAACACACACTTGATATTTCAGTGAGTCACATTTTTAATGGAAACTATATGTTTTATAAAGTATTGGGCCCAGACATGAAAGTTTCACCCATACATATGTACAGTATATTGTATTTATTACACTCTCCACATGTTTATGAAAGGTTGACATATTGTTGTCATCAGCTCTTCACTTTTTGTGATTTATTCACGTTTACACCACAGTTGTCATTTTGCAAATGACAAAATATTCAGTAACTGTAATTGAAGTAGATTTCACATTAATCTATGCTTGATTTTCCTTTATATTAAAATAAGTCTGACCTATAGGAAAAAATGATGCACATTAAAGTCTGGTGTATCACAGTTAGATGATGTTTGTTTGTAGTGAAACATTAAAGACAGTAAAGTTCTATAGTTGACTTTAGGAAGATGAACGTTAGCATTAGCAGATCTCACTGTAATAAAGCATAATAAACAACTTAAAAACACTTTGTGTTTTAATGAAAGGACAGATTTAATTTGACTTTATATCACAGCACAAAATGACAGATTTCATCACTAAATCCATACGCCAACACATGGCTCCAGTTTTAAAGAAGCAGCTCAGACACAACACGCCATCCAAAACATTTATTTTAGATATTAATTTGTGTTTTATATATAAAATATGAGTTCTATTAAGAAATAGAGAAAGATCAGAGAAAACCATAATTTCCTGATGATTACCATGGTAACATCACACAGTATTATTGATAGATCTATGCTTTATTTCTTTCATTAGTCTTTTCTCTTCCATCTGTCGCAGATGTTAATGCAGATGTTATCATAACAGTAATGGTCACATTCTGCATTATTCACTGTTTTTGTTCTTTTTACATTGCTTTTACTGAATAGACATTATTATGATGTTTTTATGATGTTTTTAAGAGGAATCTCATCTATTCCTCATTTTATATTTAAAACGTGAGCAAGTTTGAATATTTACCATATGAGAGTGTAATATTGTGTTTGAATAGTTCTAAAGCAGTGTAATGTTTTATTAGCAAACCCAACCACCAGTTCAAACCTGCAGGACTGTGGGGGGGGGGGGGGGGGGGGGGGGACAACGGAACAAAAACAGCTTCAGAAATGACAGTAATTTCTTAATCCAATAGAAATGCAGCTGCTGGTTTTTTCTCCTAAATTGTTCCCAATAAAGCCCACGGAACCTTTAAAAAAAGCATGTAATCATTTCATCTCCTGCTGAGAGAAGCTGCTGCACTGATTTTCGTTGCCACTCAATGAAAGAAAAAAAATGGAAGAGTGGAAGAAATAACACAACTTTACCAGAAACCAGTTAAATAAGAAGCATTAAAAAGGATCGTCTACATCATAAATAACTTTAACCTTTTCAAGACGTAAAAAATGTCATCAAATATCTAAAATTAGAGGTTTTAATATTTGTGTAAGTTTATATTTATGCAGCAACACTTCCTCTGTTACATCTTCACTTCCTGTGTATGAATCAGAACAAATGATGTGTTTAAAAAATAAAAAAATAAAGTGTTGATTTTATTATGATGTCCACAACACTCAGAGCTCTAAAGCAAATGTGTCAAACTGGTGGCCCGGGGGCCACATGTGGCCCTCGGTCTAATTGTATGCAGTCCCCAAAGTAAACGTACAAAATGACAGAAAAATACACAAAACAAGAGCAAGAATATATATATAAAAAAAAACAAATAACTACAATATTGCAGTAAAATACAAGATAAAACACAGAAAATACTCAACAAAACTATGACAAAAAATAACTAAACGACAACAGTAATACATAATATTACTCAGAAAAATTTACAAAAATTACAGAAAATGACAAAGTACACAAAAAAATTACTCAGCAAATCCCCAGTACTACAAACAAGCAAAACACCAACAAAAATACACAAAAATGACTCCAAAAAACTTAGATTTTACAGGAATAATACACAAAAGGACAAAACAGAATGAGCAAGTCAACAACAAACATACACAGAATGAGAGAAAAACACACAAAATGATTATTTCCTCTATTAATGCTCAGATGATTCTAAATACTGACATTAATGTTGATCATGTGACCCTCTGATCAAACAAACACATTATTGTGACACCTCTGCTTTAGAGAATCCAACGTGACCAGAACGTGAAAAAGTCAGAGAAACAAAGAATCATTGTGTAAATGAACAACTCACTTATAGATATCACCAAATTAATTAATACACAAATTCAATGAAACTCCACAATATTAGCAGGGCTCATATTTCCCCCCATGTTTATATCACATGATGGCAGACTTTTTCTTTTTTTATCTCAAATTAATAAAACTATTTTACATTTTTCTCTAATCCTGCAATTTTCTTTAAATTATTCCACAACATTTCCTGAAATTAAATAGAAATTGGTCACAAAATCTAATTAATTGAAAATAAAGATCATGCAGGGACTGAAATCTGTCACTTATTGCTTTGATATTATCAGTGCCGTACATATTTTATCATTTATTATAATTTCTACGTCCCACTGAAGGTAAACGGCTCCGTATTTGGCCCCTGAACTAAAGTGAGTTTGACAGCTCTGGTTTAAAGTGTTTAGTTTGGATGAAAATGGTGCAAAGAAGGAGAAATGTGGAGATAATCAGATACAGAGTGCTTTCATTCTAATTATGAAGAATGTGAGAATAAAGATGATGGAGATGATGATGATGATGATGAGAGGAACATGTTCAGACTCATCTTTGTTTTGCAGAACCTGAACCGTATACGTTTATTTTACTGTGACACGTCTTAAAGACCCACTTCCTACTGTTGACTTAGTTAGTGATGTCATTTCCTGTCCAGCCTGTATCCTGTCAACACAACAGAAGTGTTTCCAATTGTTGCGCGTCCTGTAGATGCCTTCAAGAAACTAAAAATATATATATTTTTAATAATTTCAGCCCATTTTATCTTATTTTTACACTTTTTCTACAACTCCACCAAACTCACCACATTTTAACCTATTTTCATCACTTTTTATTGCCATATTTTTGCTCCTTTTAATGTATTTTTGTCACATTTCTCCCATTTCTGACACTTCTACATCACATTTCAATGACTTTTCTACACATTTTTCCACTTTCAGACATGTTCATCACTTATAAACCATTTCTACCACTTTTACACCTAATGTCACATATGTTGACCATTATTGTCACTTTTAACCTCTTTTCATATTTCATGATTATTTTTGCTAATTTAACCACATTTGTCATGCCCATTATTTACCAGTTTAAACTAATAGTTCAAATATTGACACTTTGAACCATTTTCAACACTTTTTCTCTGATTGTTTTAAAATCTCATTTCACCTCCTTTTCCACCATTTTTATTCACTTTGAACCATTTTATTAGTGATTAAAACCATGATTTCCATCTTTAAGATGACTATAATAATAATAATAAACGTTCCTGGATAACAGTGGATATTATTCAGATGAATAAATAAATGTGGTTATCACAGATTCATAGAACAATGGACCATCATTTTACTGACTTTATGGATGGACCCCAAAAATCTCTCCTTTATTCCCCCTTATAGATGGTCCTGTCTCCACATGACTGTTCTTCAATGTTCATGTCTGTGTTCAACCACCTTCAGCTACAGTGGGGGTCCCTGGTCTATGGGACCTTTATTTTGGAGGGTCCCCGCTCTCTGGGACCTTTATTTTTGTCGGCTGCTTTTGTGATTTACAGATTGATCAATGATCAATGTGTGTGTGTGTGTGTGTGTGTGTGTTATTGTGGTGCAGATTTAATAATTTAGTCTCTGGTGTTTTTCCTGAAATTAAATGACAACATGATGTCACTCCTGCTATTAACACCAATCGTCTGCATGTGTGCATTAATTCTGCTGTTGTCATAGCAACCCAAAGCACTAAAGCTCAGTGCAGCTGTTGTTATGGGGGCCGTTGAACAGCTGGGGGGGGGGGGGGGGGGCATTATGCTGGAGCTGTGGGAAACCGGCCGTTTGGTTCCCCCCCTTCACACCTGACCCCTAGACTGTGTCCCACTGAAGGCAGAACTATCAGAGACTGTTAAAGACTTCCATCTGGACCTGGTCGGTCCACACACACACACACACACACACACACTCCACATGATCAAAGACGAAGGGTTTTAAGAAGTCGTAGCTGAGGAAAGCCAGCGTTGGTGGAATTGAAGGAATCCACTGAGCTCGTGTTGGTTCTTCTCTCCCAGGGTTCGTCTGATGCATCAGAGCATGTCTATTATTGATATGAGAGAGTGTTGTACACACAGCAACAATAAAACCATCGTTTCACAACACGTGTAACATGTTCAGGGAATACAAGTCCACACGTACCAAACAATATTTTTTTTGCGTATTTCTGTTGTCGTTTTGTGTGTCACTGTTGTCAGTTTGTCATTTTTTTTCATAGTTTTGTGTGTTTTTTTTGTGTATTTTTCTGCCTTCACTTCAGGGGCCGCTTAAAATGAGACAGAGGGCCGTATGTGGTCCCCGCGCCCCCAGTTGCCCGTGTTGCTTTATACTATAAATTAAAACAGATCAGATTTTTTCTTACATTTTCACATGCAGTTATGGGCCAATGAAAATATTTAAAAAAAAAAGTATATATTCATTTTTCCAGAGCATGTCATTCAATGCATATATGCAACAAAACATTAGTGATGTGAACACTAAAAACACTAGACAACATAAATACACAAAATGAGTCCAAAACACACAACAACAACAACAACAACAACAACAAAGACAACAACCACAACAACAACAACAACAACAAAGACAACAACCACAACAACCACAACAACAACAACAACAACAACAACAACAACAAAGACAACAACAACAAAGACAACAACCACAACCACAACCACAACCACAACAACAACAACAACCACAACCACAACCACAACCACAACCACAACCACAACCACAATCACAACAACAACCACAACCACAACCACAACCACAACCACAACAACAACCACAACCACAACAACAACAACAACAACAACCACAACAACCACAACCACAACAACCACACCCACAACAACCACAACAACAACCACAACAACAACAACAACCACAACAACAACCACAACAACCACAAAGACAACAACAACAAAGACAACAACCACAACAACCACAACCACAACCACAACCACAACAACAACCACAACCACAACCACAACCACAACCACAACCACACCCACAACAACCACAACAACCACAACAACAACCACAACAACCACAACAACAACAACCACAACAACCACAAAGACAACAACAACAAAGACAACAACCACAACCACAACAACAACCACAACCACAACCACAACAACCACACCCACAACAACCACACCCACAACAACAACAACAACAACAACAACAACAACAACCACAACCACAACCACAACAACAACAACAACAACAACAACAACAACAACAACAACAACAACAACAACAACAACAACAACAATAACCACAACCACAACAACAACAACAACAACAACAACAACAACAACAACAACAACAACAACAACAACAACAACAACAACAACAACCACAACCACAACAACAACAACAACAACAACAACAACAACAACAACAACAACAACAACAACCACAACCACAACAACCACAACAACAACAACCACAACAACAACACTTAATGAGAGAAAAATTCTGTAATTACAAAACAACAACAAAAACACTGAAAAATAATACACAAAATATGTCTCCAAAATAAAAAAATACACAAACATCATATCAGCTCATAACACACAAAGCAACAAAAAAACACTAAATCAAAGGAAAATATGCTGAATGACTCATGAAACAACAGAAAGCTCAAAATGAGATTTTTTTTTTACACAAAACGACCACAAAAAAAGGAAACAAAACAATAAATTACAACAAAAACACATGAAATGACAACACAGACGTATTGTTGTTTCCTGTATTAACGCTCAGATTGAATGTTGATCATGTGACCTTCGAATCAGATTTTTTGTGGCCCCTGCTGTGATAGAAGTTCCCCGTCTCTGGTTTTAAAGTTACTTTTTCTTGGGATATAAAACTATTTTTCTTTATGTGACATTCATTTTTATTTTGGACCCTGACTTTGGATTATTTCATCACTTTTCAATATTTAAAATCCAACAATTAGTTTTCCACAAGTTACATAAAAAATATTTTAACAAACATTGTTTTTTTTTTTTTTTTTTTTTTTTTTTTTTTTTTTTTTTTTTACTTTTTTTTACCTTGTCTGCACATGCTTTCGAAGGTTAACACTACAAGAAGTGCAATCTTTTGACAGCAATGCATATTTTATTATTGCAATTAAATAAATTTATTTATTTCATTGCATAATTGTGACCGTCACCAGCCCTCCCTAGGGAAGGGTAAGAAATACTTTATTAAAGGGAGGATGTAAAAAAGAGAGGGCAGTGTTACACCAAGGTGAGGGGTTGGAGGGGGGTGGGGAAGTTAGCAGGGAAGAGGGATACAAGATAGGATATGGAATGGGTGAGGAATAGTTTTAAGTGATGCGATGTGAAATTGTGGTTGTGTATATTGTGTTTATTGTTGTGTTGTCAAGCCAGTTTGGTGACCAGTGTGTGGTTTAGGAATAATGGTGGTGGCTGTGAACAGAGGAAGAGGTGAGTGGAAATTCCATAAAACAGGTATTTGGGAACAACGTGTCTAAGGTTGAGCCCAGTATGAGTGTTATCCCACCGCCCAAGGCCAGTGCATCCATGACAAATGTATTTCCAAGTACCGCCACTGCAAAACCCAAGAGCCGCCCCCGGGCCCGAAGAAGCAGTCAGGCCAGCAGCAAGAGCAGGCAGCCTAAGGGCCCCCGGCGACCACCCCACGGCCAAGCAGTCCCCCGAACGCCCCCAAGATCCCAAGCCGAGAGGCAGCCATCGCCCCCCCATACACACCCGAGAAAGCCACAAGGAGCCAAGGACCCAGCGCACCACGCCACCGATCCCACCCCCAACCCCCAGACCCCCCACCCCATCGACCCCCCCACCCCCCCACCCCACCCCCGCGCCTAACCCCCCGAGGGGAGGGCCCAGAGAACTCCCTGCCCGAGGTCCCAGCGGGGGAGCTGAAGCCCACACCCAGCAGACGACCAGAACCGCGCCGAACAGGCAGCCAGTGGGCACCCGCCGGCGAGCCCAGAGCCAGCAGGGGCCCGACCCCAGGCCAGAAGGACCCGGAACGGATGCAGCACCAGGAGCAGCCCGCCCAGGGAGGACGACCACACCCCAAGCCGCATAAGGCACCAGGGGGCCGCTGGGAGTCTCCCCGCCGGCCCCCAGGCACCCCAACCTAGCCCCCCACGGCGCCCCAGATCACCCTTCACTGATGCCGCCCGCGCCACGAGCTTCAGTTCTTTTTTTTTTTTTTTAAAGCCAGGGCCCCCTCCAAGGGCCAAGCCAGACCGCCCCGCCGGGATGTGGCCCCCTATTCCGGCCCCCGACACCCTACCTCACGGGGCACTGCCCAAGCAGGGGCCGTACCAGTAGGTACGCAAGGGCGCGGCACGCGCCACCCGCCCCGAAAGACCCCCGCCAGGACCGGCCCGGCCAGCAGGCCAAGCACCCCGGGCCCCAGGAGCACCCCCCGGGACCAGGACCCCCCAAGGGCAAGCCCCCGGGCCAAGCCCCCCGGGACGCATCCCCCACCCCCGCCCGGGACCCGGCCACGGCCCAGCAGGACCGCACAGCCCCGGACAGCCCACGGCCAGCAGCCCAGGGCCCGCCGCCCCCCGGACAGCGCCAGCCACGGAGCAGCGCCCCCCGCCGGCCCGCGAGCAACCGGCGATCCCCACCGCGGGGACGGAGGCACCCCAATGGCACACATCAAGTGCGGGACAGCAGCCCCAGCCAAAGATGCCCCGGACCCACCCACCAGTCCGCAAACGGCAGGAAAGACCCACCAGGCGGCCGACAGCAACCTCCACCACCGGAACAGCTAGCGCCGCCCCCCAGTAAACAGCATCACCCCGAGGCGCCAAGCAACCCCGCCCCAACCCCGGCGAGGACACCAGCACCCCCCCAGCACACCCACCCCCCAAACCGGCGAGGCAGGCCGCCCCGGGCCCGCACACCGCGGGGCCCGCCCCCAAGGCCACCAGGAGACAAAGCAAGCACCAAGCCACACCCAAGGGGGAGAGGCACCCCCGCGCCCCACCCGGCCGACACAGCCCGGAAAGACCCCGCAAGGAGAGACCCCGGCAAAGCCCCCCCGAGACCCACCGCCACGCCCGACCGCACCATCTTGATGTGCTTTTGCTCTATGCAGTGGCCCAGCCACCAACAGAGGGGCCAGGCCCCCACCGGAGAGGCCCAAATATGTGTACCAACCCACCACCCTGTTATGGTGCCTCTCCATTCCCCAATGGAGAGGCACTTCCCGATCCCCTGTGTGAATGTGTGTGTTTGGTGAATGTATGGGGTGTAATTAAAAGAAGGGGGATGGAGGGGAGCGGTGCTCCCCCTCCAGCCTCTGTGGATTTATGTGTATGTGGTGTAATAGGCCGGAGGGTGTAAAAGATGATACACCCTCCGGGGGGTGACATGTTGAGATGCGATTAAAATTGGAGGGATTAGTACGGCAACTAGAGGTGGGAGGGCCGCCCCCACGCCACTACATAGTAACAAAGGTGGCGGCCCCCTCCACCCCAAGCCCCACCATCCAGCCCCCCAAGGGTTGGGTATTGGTGTGTGGTGCATTTTGTGAGTGAGCCAGACCAGCTGGGAGTGGGGTGAAGTGAACATGTAGGAGGCCTGTCCAGTGTGAGCCGGGCCCGTCCGCGTGGCGGGCCACGCGAGAGGGTAGATGGCGCAGACGGGCAAGTGGCACTGCGGGCCCCGGAACAGCACAGCCGGAGACCCCCCCCCACGGCACCCCCCAGACCGCGCCGGCCCCGCGGAGCACGGCGACACACCAACCAAACATTGGTTTTTGAGGCCAATGACTAGATATGACTCTTTAAGCTTCGACCAATAGGAAACAAGGACTTATTTCAGATGTGGATGCTGATAAATGATGTTTTTCTTGTTATGTTACATGTGTAAGAATGCAGAGCCTCAATGTTAGTGTTTCTTTAGTGTGTTTTTGAGGAACTTGGTGATTAGACCCCCCAACCCCCCTCCCGGGGGAGCCTCATGCTGCTCAGAATCCTGGTTTGATTTGCTTTGACGTCCACAGGAAGGTTACTCAGGTCCCACAGAGGTCATGGAAAAAAAGAGAGAAAGTGTGCGTGTGGGGGCCCTAGACCACTGAGACCAGGGGCCACGAGGAAGGATAACTGGGGTAGCGAGGGCTCGTGGAGATTAGGGAGGGCTTGGGATGGATTAGTGAAAAGCTAAAATGTTTTCTTTGTGGCTGAAAGAAACCTAAGAAAGTTCCTGCTCACGTCCTGTTGATTTACAGGAAAACTCTTTCATTCTGACTCCTTTGTGGTGGAAATCATCACTTTTTATCAAGTGTTTACAAATGTTCATCAGAGTAATATATTAATGATTTAACTAGGCTAGGGGTAAATGTTGAAGATGTGGAATATATATTTGAGTTTGGTTTGATTGGGATAAAAAGGCTATAATAAAAGTTTAAAGCAGGAATCACCAACAGGAGTCTGTAATTCTAATGTTTAACCTCTTCTAAACCTTCTACATAACCTACATGAATCATTTTAGTTCAGATAGAAGTAGGACCCTTAGTGGTTACAGATGTATATGATACTGAGTGACAATAAATGATGGTTTAAATATAGAAATCTGTAGTTCGCCCAAAAAAACCCCCAAAACTAGAGATTAACATCAAATATAAAGGTAATTCTCATTAGCAAAGGCTAAAAAAGCAGAAATAACTGAACTAATGTTTGGACTTCAACTGCTGCAAGTTTGGTGAAGCTCATGATTTGTCAAAATGTGTTGGAAGTTTTGAAACGTGTTTACAATTTAGAAGTTTCTAAATGGATTAAAAGAAAACCTGGACCTTTATAAAACACTGCATCCATGACGTTTGTACGTATAAAAATTTTTTTTTCTCAATTTATTTGACATTCACTGCAAATTGAAACTGAATTATTGTTATTTATACATCTATAACCAGTCGCTCATCAATAAACGTTCAACGTGTGTGTGTAACTGTATGCGAATCGACGTGTCCGTGTATCGGCCATATTTAAGTAAACTTGAACGCTTAAGTGATTTTTTATCAGATTTAATTTGATTATCTTTCAGCAGCCCAGTCACTTATTGGCCAATACAAATATTATTTCATGTATGAGTTAAAGATTTTATTTTGTTTGTTTATAGGGATGCACCGAACTGAAAATTATTTGTTGAAACCGAAAATGAGAAAAACTAAGGCCGAAAAAAACCAAAAGAGGTTATTTTGCAAATTATGAGTTGCATTTATGGCTCTGAATGTGTACATGTAATTGCATAAATTAATATTAATGCTTCAAAGAATTAATCAATTAAAAATGTGAAAATATTAATTTTGCACTTTTGGGCCATTTTTGGCCAAAAATGTTTGGTGGACGGAATTCATTGGTGCATCACTAGTTTTTTTTAATTATATTTTACATTGTTCATTGTTGGAATGCCAGTGTTAAATACATATTATCATATGTTTCTAATTGATTTATTGTTTGAAGCATTAATATTAATTTATACCATTGCAATGGTTTAACAGTGAGGTTAGTACACATTCATCTCATTGTTGGTTTTTGATTTCAGACAGTCAGAATTGTCCTTTTGGATCCAGAGATAAAACTTTAGAGAAACTCCAGGACATGATCCTACTAACTCCTACAGCTGAGGAGAACGTTCCACACGTTCCATGATGACGTTCTTCTATCTAACGATGTTAATTCACCTTAAGATCTGCTTCTCACTTCTTTCCAGAGGTATATCTGGTCCACAGCCCCCCATCCACTGGGGGCCCCTGTGAGGACCCTCTACCACACACAGTAGTACCCTACTCGCTGAGCTCTGAATAAATACCTCATGGTTGGCAGGTTGGTGTGAGGTCCATCCACGCTCCCACTGAGTTAGAGCAGCTTTAAGTGAAAGATCAGGTGTCCTGGCCCTCAACGCTTGATTTAACTTAAATCTTTTACATGTGCTCCATCACTAGAGCCTCATTCATTCCTCCTGGTTTTAAACCTGCAGCTTTCACGTTTCTACTCATGTTTTTAGTTTATGGGCACTCAGTTCTGCAAGGAAATGGAATTTCAAACATACACCACGCTTGTATTATACATACATAGGTAAGGCAAGGATCATTTATGTCATACAAAAAGCAACTCAGTGTGCTTTACATAACATTCAACAGCTTAAAAATCCATAAGAACATTAAAATCAGCAGCAAAAAACATTTTAAATCAGCAAAAATTAGGATAAATACATTAAAAAAACAATGCTGTACTGTTGAAGAATGCACTTAATTCCACTAAATAAGTAATGACAGTATTTTGCACAATTATTAAAAAACATTTTCTCAGATTTACATTTGATTTTTAAAACTCGAATGAATAATAATTCTTGACTTTTAATTTAAATAAAAGCAATAGTCAATAAACAATAATTTAATAATCAATAAACAATAGTTTAGCTTTAAACACATTTATCAACACTTAGTTGCACAAAATCAACACTTTTGGATTTTTCCCTGTAAGTTTTGTATCATAGCAACCATCTTTTATACTAAACTATGAAATCATAATCACATTAAACACTGAACAATATGCAGGCGTTAGTAAACAAAAGAATAAAAATTGCTCATAGATTTATTTAAATGTTTATGGTGTAATGTATATATTCAGTGTAATGTTTATAATAATATTTTATTAATGTATATTAAATGAGCATATTTTCTGTGTTTTTAGTCAGAATGTTGGTTTGTTTGAATGTGTTTCTATATTTATTTACTTCTTCTAATATTCACTGATATAAACACATTATTTGTATGTGGAATTATTAAAGCTTGGCCTTTTCTTCTCTTCATGGCTGTGATGCAGCGTGTGTGTGAACACAGTTTGTTTGTTCAGTGATGAAGACGCTGGTGGTGATGGACTGAGAACGTCTGTCACTGCTTTGTGAGTCGTAGATGTTTATTAGTGTAAAATCATCTTCATTGTGCAAAAAACTCACAGAAATGACATCAATCACAACCAGCAGTAAAACATGTCAATAAATAGAAAAAACATTGACTTAAATCACTGAGATTAAATTAGATGGTTTAATAAAAGTAGTATAAGTTTGCATGGCCTGGTTAGTAAAGTAAATAAAAACTAAATGAAGACCACAAATCATTAAATCATGACTTCCTTTAAAGGCAGGACATCAACATAAAATACTTCCTGTCACCAAATCAATGCACAATCACATGTAGGTACATATGTTTGAACTGTTCATTAACATCAAAGGTTTTTACATATTGGTCCTCAGCAGGTTCTGTTTCCTCTGATGGTTCTGCTTCCTTTGTTCTGGTGTTAAAGTCATGTGAGAACCAAACTAGTGAAGTGTGGTCTTCAGTAAAGTTTGGGTTTGTGTTCACCACAAGTTCACCCTGGAGACGTTTTTATGATGTAAGAAAGAAAACCAAAAACAGGAAGCAGAACCAAAAACAAGAAGTGGGACAAAATATAGGAAGTTGGACCAAAAACAGGAAGAGGAACCAAAAACAGAAAGTAGGACCAAATACAAGAAGTTGGACCAAAAACAGGAAGCGGGACCAAATATAGGAAGTGGGACGAAATACAGAAAGTGGGACCACAAACTGGAAGCCGGAACAAATATAGGAAGTAGTAGTAAAAACAGGAAGTGTGACCAAATATAAGAAGTGGTAACAAAAAACAGGAAGTGTGACCAAATATAAGAAGTGGTAACAAAAAACAGGAAGTGGGACCACAAACAGGATGCGGGACCAAATATAGGAAGTGGTACCAAAAACAGAATGCGAGACAAAATATAGAAAGTGGGACCAAAAACAAGAAGTTGGACCAAAAACAGGAAGAGGAACCAAAAACAGAAAGTAGGACCAAAAACAAGAAGTTGGACCAAAAACAGGAAGTGGGACCAAATGTAGAGAGTGGGACCTAAAATAGGAAATGGGACCAAATATAGGAAGTGGCTCCAACTATAGGAATTAGGACCAAAAATAGGAAGTAGGACCAAATACTGGACGTGGGACCAAAACCAGGAAGTGGGGCCAAATATAGGATGAGGGACCACAAACACAAAGTGGAACCAAAAACAGGAAATAGGACCAAATATAGGAAGTGGCTCCAACTATAGGAATTAGGACCAAATACTGGACGTGGGACCAAAACCAGGAAGTGGGGCCAAATATGGGAAGAGGGACCAGAAACAAAAAGTGGAACCAAAAACAGGAAATAGGACTGAAAATAGGAAGGGGCACCAACTATAGGAAGTGGGACCAAAATCAGGATGTAACATTCAAACACAAACATTGTGAGGACATGGAAATACAAACACAATTCCACACGTGCAGTAAATAAAAACAGTACGGTGACAGACATGGACATTTCTTGTCTGTGGTTGTTTCAGCTTTTGTTTAGCGGTGTTACGGTCCAAGTAGAAACCAAACAAACGGGTGACTGACTATCCACTGTGAAGCTAATGCGAGGCTAACAATAGATGTTAGAAATTGTTAATTAGATCCTTTTTCAAAATAATTACAAAGCTTTCCATGTCATTATTTCCATTTTCCATGTTTTAATACGTACAGTATGTACGTATGAAAGTTCATCACAAGAAACGAGTAGCACCAGTAGATCCATAACACTAACTCTTTTATTTAGATTTATGTATATCTTTATAACGCTTCACCAGTCATGTGACTTCATGTGCTGCTCCTATTGGCCAGTGAGCATTTCTACAACATGAATCACATGCTGGATGCTAACTGAGGTTGTGCTTAATGAAAAGTGTAAAGTGTCAGCTAACTTTCCCCTCACATTGTTAGTGCTATGCTAACAAGCTAACTTTCCCCCCTCCATCATTGTGTCCCAGTGCTGTGGTGTTTAAACGTTGTCTGTAATGAGAAAGTCTAATTAGTAACTATAGTAATAATAACATCAATAAATGCCTCTATAGAGGACAGATGTTAGCGTGAACAATAGGGGACGCATTCATACTAATCACACACTATATCCTCCCCCCCCCCCCATCCCCTACTTTACGCTTGATATTGTTTGACTTAATGAGATTTAACTAATTAAATCTCCTCTGAGTTGGAGAGCCCCTCCTCTCTGCGTCATGTAGAATGAGCTCAGCCAATGATAACTGGCTCAGCTAGTTTGGACAAATGTATATAATATATATTTGTATATGTTCTGAACAATGAGGGGACACGAGTCACACAGAGAGGAGAGTTGGTCTGACTCAGAGGAAATGTAATTTCACGCCAAGACGCTTTGTTGCACTTTTCAATAGCAGATAGCTAGTAGCTAATAGCAGATTGCTGATAGCTAGTAGCTGATAGCTAGTAGCTGATAGCTAGTAGCTGATAGCTAGTAGCTGATAGCTAGTAGCTGATAGCTAGTAGCTGATAGCAGATTGCTGATAGCTAGTAGCAGATAGTAGATAGCAGATAGCAGATAGCTAGTAGCTGATAGCTGATAGCTGATAGCTAGTAGCAGATAGCAGATAGTAGATAGTAGATAGCAGATAGCAGATAGCTGATAGCAGATTGCTGATAGCAGATTGCTGATAGCTAGTAGCTGATAGCAGATAGCTGATAGCTAGTAGCAGATAGCAGATAGTAGATAGCAGAGAGTAGATAGCAGATAGCAGATAGCTAGTAGCAGATAGCAGATAGTAGATAGTAGATAGTAGATAGCAGATAGCTGATAGCTGATAGCAGATTGCTGATAGCAGATTGCTGATAGCAGATTGCTGATAGCTAGTAGCTGATAGCAGATAGCTGATAGCTAGTAGCAGATAGCAGATAGCAGAGAGTAGATAGCAGATAGCAGATAGCTAGTAGCTGATAGCTGATAGCTGATCGCTAGTAGCAGATAGCAGATAGCAGATAGTAGATAGTAGATAGCAGATAGCTGATAGCTAGTAGCTGATAGCTGATAGCTGATCGCTAGTAGCAGATAGCAGATAGCAGATAGTAGATAGCAGATAGCTGATAGCTAGTAGCTGATAGCAGATAGCTAGTAGCTGATAGCAGATAGCTGGTGCTGATGCTGATAGCTAGTAGCTAGTAGCTAGTAGCTAGTAGCTAGTAGCTAGTAGCTGACAGCAGAAAGCAGATAGCTGATAGCTAGTAGCAGTTGCTGATAGTTAGTAGCAGATAGCAGATAGCAGATAGCTTATAGCTAGTAGCTGACAGCAGAAAGCAGAAAGCAGATAGCTGATAGCTAGTAGCAGTTGCTGATAGCTAGTAGCAGATAGCAGATAGCAGATAGCAGATAGCTTATAGCTAGTAGCAGATAGCTAGTAGCTGATAGCTGATATTATTGGTTTCTTACATATTCTTATGTATATGTAGTAGTATAAACTAGGGCACAACAATGTGTAAATTACTTGTTTTCCAACATAAAATCTGACCCAGGGGGAACTAACTCAGGGGTGTGGGGGTTGGGGTGGGGGACCCTCTAAACCCTGGGGGTCATTGTTGAAGCCGCTACTCGTCCTGCTATTGTAGACGTTGTCCTCTGGGAGCCTCACTCTGACGCTGTTTACCGGTTAAGCCCTGCACACCCGCTGCCAGTCGTCCTCCTCTACACACACACACACACACCCTCAGTGTGAGGGGGTGGGGGGAGGGGGGGTTGGGCATGTGGGCAGCGTGCCCACTTGAGAGAGAAGTGCTTCCTCGATGAAAGATTGTGGTGATCATATTTCTGCCACCTGTCATTCAGCTCAGAGCCAGGAGAGGAAGAGGAAGAGGGGGTAACAGCTCACAGGTTTTAGGGGGTGGACATAGATCTGAGTGAAATAGATACGTTAGATATCTGGCATCAAGCCTTCAGCCTGTTGTTTTCAGAGCCTCCCACACGTCTCTAATACTGGGTGTAGTTACAGCAGGGGGACTTCCTTTCTTTATAACACACACTTCTTCCAGGAAACGCCTGCTTGTCACAATAGCATCAGAAATATCTGAATATCTGTCGTACACACAACACAGGTCATACATTGTTAATGTGTAGAGGAAGTTACACTACAGCTCTGTGCTGTGTTCTATGTTTAGCAGAAGAAGAACAGAGGTTAAAACACCAGGAAGAAACAAGAATACCAGGATACTATGTAGGTTCACATCTGTTAGTTTTCAACCCTACGATTTGTGTGTTTATTAGGTTATAGAAATATAATTATTAGGGCTGGACTTTATCGTGTTAATCGCTATTTCGTTAAAAAAAATGCACCAAAATAAAAACAACAGCAGTTAATTGCTTTTTTTTTCACTCCAAACAGTGTGGAACCTTTCTCATGTCACAAGTTCCCAGTTCACCCATAACACAGAGCACAACACGAGAAACAGGAGAACCAGAGGAGAAGTCGTTGCTGTGCTTCGTGAAAACATCAACAAAAACAAACATTTCCTTTGTTGTTTTGTGTGTTAACGCTCTGATTGGTCGTTTTTCTAATGCTGAGATGAATGATGGTCATGTGACCCTCAGATAAGATACAGTCACATGTTTGTGGCCCCGCCCTCTTTGATAATAGTTTGTGTTGCAGCAGTGTGGTAGCTGTGCTGAGTCAGCGTGATTTTTGCTGGATGTATTGAATCCATCTTTGCTCCTGTATCACAGTGAGGCTTCAGATACCGTACAGATGTTATCAGGTGTGACTTCATGAGATAATGGAATGATGTTTTGTGTTGGTATCGATACTAACTCACAGTGCTCCATCCATCCATCCATCCATAATAATCCCTCTCTGTCTCTTACCCTTACAACCCTGGTTTTAATTATGTTGATTTAACTCAGAGACATGCAACCCCCCCCCCCCCCCCCCCCACCACCACCATCTGAATGGAAGCTTATTAGTGGGGATATTTTCTTTAATATTTATTTATTCCTATTTCTCGGATTCCCTGGCGGCATTTCCAATTACTCCTGTCGTGCGGCTGTAATTGCCTCGGCGCTAATGGCCGCCAGACAATCGTGCTAAATGAGGTGAGGCCGAGAGGCTAGGAGCCCGACTTCATTAAGAGCTAATGGGATTTTATAAGACCCAGCTCATCAAAAACACCAAGATGGAAGGAAAACAACACAGACGCAGGAGGAGGAGAGCAAACTAACTTCTGAATAACAGCAGTAGTAGAGGAACAACTAGTGCCTGATTAAAGATACACACTGAAAACAAACACATTTAACAATTAAAACCAGCTTTTATGTGTGTCAGGCTCATAGATGATAAATACGCTGCACTGATAATATTCACTGAGGAAAAGACCGTCCCACAGCCAGGAATCCTCCCACAGCTTTCACACGTTGTGTGGATGCAGCGACACACACATACACACAAGCAGCGACACAAACACACACAGCAACACACACACACACGCAGCGACACAAACACATGCAGCGACACACACACACACACACACACACACACACACACACACACACACACACACACACACACACACACACAAACAGCAACACAAACACACGCAGTAACACACACAAACACGCAGCAACACACACAAACACAAACACACACAGCGACACACACAAACACAAACAGCAACACACAAACACAAACACACACAGCGACAAACACACACACACACACACAAGCAGCGACACAAACACACGCAGCAACACACACACACACAAGCAGCGACACACACAAACACACGCAGCTTCACACAAACACACGCAGCAACACACACACGCACACGCAGCTTCACACAAACACACGCAGCGACACACACAAACACACACACACAAGCAGCGACACAAACACACGCAGCGACACACACACACACACACCCACAAGCAGCGACACAAACACACGCAGCAACACACACACACACACGCACACACACACACACACACACACACACACACACACACACACACACACACACACACACACACACACACACACACACACACACACACACAAGCAGCAACACACACAAACACACGCACACACACAGCGACACACGCAGCAACACACATGCAGCGACACACACACACACAAGCAGCGACACACACACACAAGCAGCGACACACACAAACACATGCAGCGACACACACAAACACACACAGCGACACACACACACACGTAGCGACACACGCACACACATGCAGCGACACATGCACACATACAAAGCGACACATGCACACGCACAAACACACACAGCGACACGTGCACACACACGCGTGCACACACACAGCGACACATGCACACACACAAAGCGACACATGCACACGCACAAACACATGCAGCGACACACACACACAAACAAAACACACGCAGCGACACATGCACACACACAAAAATAGTCGCAGCGACACACCCACACACAAACACGCAGCGACACACGCAAACACTCGCAGCGACACAGTCGCAGTGACACACACACACACACGCAAACATACGCAGCGACACACGCACTCACATGCAGCGACACACGCACACATACAAATACATGCAGCAACACACACAAACCCACGCACACACAAACCCACACAGCAACACGAGCTGCATTTAATTTCCAAAAATCTTACATAAATAAATACAGGCCTCTCCGTAATGATGATTATAAAATATATATTCAATTTTTAATCTTCTAAAAGTATAGATTGAAAGTTTGAATGAATACATGTAGTGTTTTGTGTCTAATCAATGCTTTTCTGATAAATAATGAGTTATTATTATGTCTCATATTGGTGATGTGATGTCACAGCTGTGTCCAATCATTTATTCTTTCTGCTTTAATTCACAATGCCTCCTCAAAGCTGTCATGGTTTATCTGTTACCAGGTTTCACCTCAAGGGCCTTTTGGGCTCCTGTGCCAAATTCTATTACACGCTGAATAAACCAACATGTTCACTAAGAGCAGTGAGCATTAAAAGCTACAGCAGGGTAATAGATACTGACACTCCAGCCTTCAGTTTACTCTGCTGGCAAGCTCAGGTTTTATTTAGCAAAGAGAAAATTGTCTTTTTATTTCCTGCTTAAACGTAACCTAGTAATATATTTTTTACATTTGGCACCAGGATCAGATAAAGTGACGTCTTACAGCAGGTCAGAAGCTTTTAATGCTGCATAACCCAGAGAAATAACACTATGGGGTCTTTAAAAAACAGACTTTTACTTTAATCGACTCTCACTGTCGCTAAATGCTTGTTCATGTGGAGCTTGTTGAGTTTTTTTTTTCTTTCTATGGACTTTATATTTTGTTAAACACACTGAGATGACTGTGTTGTAATTTGCAATATAAAGATAAAGTTAAATTGAATTTGAAATGATGCGTTTAAGGTCATAGCTGCTCATTTATTCCTCATCATCACCTGTTTGTTTCTCACATGGCTCTGCAGGAGCTTTACAACCAAGTCTATCAAATACAGAAACACATTTACTGTTGAAATCCTGTAAACAGGAAGGAAAGAATAAAGTTTAAATAATCATGTGTTTTTAAAGTCCAGATGTTTTATTTGGAAAAACTATTCTTCCGCTTCGGTTTCTAATATGTTCCACCATTTCTATGTTGATACACATCATCACCAATACAGAACATTTCAGTCACAACGTTTTTCAGATGATAAAAGCAGATATTAATGTGTCATATTTAATGTCAGTCATCATTTGAATCCCTGTGTGGGTTGTCTCTTGGTTTTTCCATTTTAAAAACAAATTGGACAAAAACAAATAAACTATGTCAATCCATGTACCCTCTGTTCTTTAGTTATTACATTTTAAAATAACAAATAAACAGTGTGGTTATTTTGTTTTACTCATTTAAAACCAAAACAGAAATACAGAAAAATTGTTTGATCACCCTGTAGCTGGCCACCTTTGATGAGGATGTCTAGTGTTAAGAAGGCCAAAAACTTTATCTTTACTCTGTCTTGTCTTGGTCTCAGAGTGCCCAACAGAAAACACTAGAAAAAAGACAATTGCAGACAAATGTCAGCAAAAAGTCTTGTGTATAACTGTTTTCTCTGCTTTTAGGTTCCATTTAAAAGTAACTAAAGCAAAGTGGAGGGTTTTATTGGCTTCCGTTCTCCACATTTCTCACTCAGGTATTTTTGGATCCACTCTGTTTCCAGATTCTTTCTGAGGGAGCGGAACAGGCAGATGTGCGTAATGGCTCAGGCGCAGCGTTTTGGCTCAGGCGCAGCGTTTCAGGGGTCTCTGTTTCAGCCTCGGCCCTATGTAACAACAGCTGTCCCACAGCTGTCGTCTTCTCCTTCCTCTGAAGGAGGGGGAGGGGAGGGGGGCGTCCGCTAGGGTTCAACAACAAACCCCCCCCAAAACCCTGCTCGGTCGCCCTGGCAACCGGACCTGAGACCCTGCCAGTGTGTGTAGTGTAGAAAGTGTAGAGTACGAGAGCCTCACTTTATTTATTACCTTCCTCAGTTCAGTGAGTGTTGTCATTGTGCGTACGTAGAACCACAAGGATCAGTGCAGGGAGGGGGGAGTACGAAGAAGCAGCGATAAAGGAAAGTAGATACTTTGGTCTCATTAAAATTAGTGATGTCAACAGATTAAAAACATTGTGTGATTAATTATTTATGCTCTGTGATTAATCGACTTCAAGATATGGCCTCTTGTTTTTGGTCTGAATTATGGATTTTAATTCTTCATATTTTTAAAGACATTCCTCATGAGTGACGTAAGTTGCTCTACACAGTGATCATGATTGGTCTGACGCTGCTAGCTCCGCCCCCTGTCACATGAGCGCGTACTGAAATCACCTGGGTGAGTGAACGTGTTGATATCCTGCTTCATAGTACAGAGAATGTTTGGTTAGCTGAAGCTAACAGAGATAAACTCTGGATAAACTGATTCAGGTTTACATGTACATGTGTAAAGACAAGAAAAGAAAGAAATGCCAGATACCTTTTAACAACAAACTAGTGTGAGACTTTTATTTAAATTAGATTTAATCAAATGAGTGAGTTATGGTTTACTGTGGCTATGAGGACTTTTAGATTCTTTAAATATTATCCACAATATGTGTATCAATCATGTTTAACTCAATCATAGAAGAACTATAATTACTGGTAATATTTGTATTAATAACACATGGTCAAAATGTTTGAAATGGTAAAATGTGCTACATACCTTTATATAGATTATATTACATTAATACAAGTCTGTAACTCCTTTAGAACAGTTTTATAATAGTGATATAAGAAGAAGTTTTCTAAAGAAATACATTTCATTTCTAAAGTACAGTAAGTGCAGCTGATGTCATGTAAAAAAAAAAAAAAGGCACACGCACACTTTCACACACACTCCCGCGCTGCGTTCACACGTCGGGCGGCCAACACACACTGACTGCTCATGTGTGGCAGTCGACACCTGTTACTGAGCCTTTGTCTAGCGAGCTAATTGTAGCGGAATGTGCAGTGCGTTTCTCTTTTTTCTTCTCACACACAAACTCACGGCTGTTTTGGTGGAAAAGTGTTTTCTGCACAGAAGGTTGGTGGGCGCCGCGTTTCTAAGTTTAAGTGCAAGAATGAAGCACCGTGTATGGAGACGGTATCAATAAACATTAGCTGGAGTCAGAGAGGCAGGTTTTTTATTGGGATGGAAACCAAAGACAGTTTGAAGTGACCTTTTGGTACGTTTTGCAGAAAAGTTAATACAGTTAAGTTTAAATTTTACTGAACATGGAGGCTGTTTAGAATAGATTTTTAACATGTTAGAAATGGCCATTTAAATGGAGGGACCTGTTTAACATATTTTAAGAGTGCAGTACAAGTGAAAACAACACTTAAAGGTAGGGTAGGTAATTTCCTACAAATACACTTTTAAAGTTTTTGGTTGAAATTGTCTTCATGTTCTGACAGAAATTAAGATCTTATGTGTTCTGAAAAAGGAAAATCTGTCATCTGTAGCAGCTGTAAACCTGTAAAAACTTTGACCAATGACAAAAGACGGTTTGTTTTTTATTAACACTAGCATGCCCAAGGTTTTCTTACTCCTGTTGCCCTGCCCAGAGGCCGCCAAATGACACTCATTTGCAACTCAGTGGGGCCACCTCTCTTATGTAAATAAAGCCTTTCGATCGGAATGTGCAGCTGGGCAGTGACAAACTTTGGGGGTTGGTGTAAATGATGGCCAGTGTTGAGAAACCAGTTTCTCCCAGGTAGATGTTTGTTAATCCAAATAACATTATATGGAATTATTGGATAAGAATGGCCAAATTAATATGAGCCATGTGTGTTGTGATCAATTAATAAACCACAATAAATAAAATTAGAAAAAGAAAAACAGTATTAACAGTATTCACTATTTACCTTTATTGTTTTTGAAAAGTGCTTATAAATCAAATGTATTGTTGCTATTTATGGTAAAGCAAGATTTCTGAGTGTGAAAAGGACTGTTTGAGTTCTCACTTTAAAAAGGTAAATTCACGAGGTCCACCATTCACTAACCAGGTCCATGATTATTTTATTAAGCTATTATTTTACAAATTTGAAGAAAGTGCACAAGATGCACAAAGAATCAATGCTTCAACAGGGAAAAACAATCTAAATCTCTGTTTACACCATCAGTTATGCTGACATTATCCCTCTTAACCTTTGACCCAATGCTGAAGTACGAAGCCGGACAAGTTTGGTATCAAGTTCTGGGTGGCATGTGACCTTAAATCCAAGTATGTGTGCAAAATCATCCCATATCTTGGCAAAGACCCCAGTCGTCCACCTGGGGAGAGATTGTCTGAAAATGTGGTGATGAAGCTTATGGAACCGTTTATGGACAAAGGAAGAACTGTTACAACCGACAATTTTTTCACTTCATTGTCACTAGCACGTTGACTGCACAGCCGGAAGACCACCCTCCTTGGCACAGTCAATAAGATTCGCCGGGAGCTTCCAGATTCAGCTAAAAAGAATTTGGCCCGTGAGGAATTTAGCACACAAGTGTTTTCAACCTCTGGTGCCACACTGACTGTTTATGTGCCCAAACGAAAGAAGACTGTCTGCCTCCTCAGTAGCGTGCACAGCGTGGTGGAGACTGAGGCTACTCGGAAAAAAAAGCCGAACACAGTCACCGACTACAATAGCATGAAATGCGGTGTGGACGTCATGGACCAGATGGTTCGAAAGTACACTGTGCGTTCAGGAACACGGCGTTGGCCAGTCGCTGTGTTTTACAACATGATTGACATTGCAGCGCTGAACGCACATGTGCTTTATCAGGCATGCACTGGGGTCAAGGAGAGAAGGGTGGACTTCTTGCTGGAGCTTGCAAATGAGCTTGCCCAGTCTCATATGGCAGCCAAGGAGGTGAATGAGCAAAACCTTCAGCAACAACCACCCACACCTGATGTGGGGAAAAGGGCATTGTGCCAGGTGAAGTGTTGCTGCAGGAAAAACCGTGCCACCAAGCGTTGTATGTATTGTGACAAGTTTGCATGTAGCAAATGCATAAAGGAGGTGTGGCAGTGCCAGAAATGTTCACAAAATCTCTAATAAATAAATTTCACCAAGAATGCAAACAAACTGTGTTGACGTCTCACGATTACTACTTACTACTTTCTGTTGCAAAAGTTGAAATATAAGTTGCAACCTCTATGTAGCTGCTGTATGGGAAACACAAAGGAGAATACAAAAGGTCTTTGTGTCCTGAAACCAACCCAGCCACCCCCCCACCCTAGCTGAGGGGCCTCAGTAACATAACAATGGTCACAAGCTGAGTTGTTCACACCCGCCATCTGACACCAGCTTGGACTTTATAGGTATAGGTGTCAAATGACACCACTCTGGTCATGCTAGTGTTAACCAATCACGTCTCCCTGCTCGTTCTCGACCCATGGCGTGCACAAGCCCACACTTAAAGCGCGTCACCGGTGAAAAACTGAGTTTTAGGTCAACATATACAGTATGATGATAAAGTTTAGTGTTTATTTACTGATGAATGAGACATGAGACAATGTCGTTTCTACACAATGCAAGCGATGAGCTGAGGTCTGCTATTGGAGCACCGTGCATGTGAGTGAGGGGCGTGGCTTTAGAGGGAGCACAGAGGGGAGGGGGTGGGTAAAAGCAGAGCGCTCGGAGGATGTTACTTTCAAAATCATGCTAGTTTTCAAAAATGACCTACCCTGCCTTTATTATATTTAGCAGCAACAAACATACTCATCTATGATCTCTTAGAATCAGAATGTTTTTATTTGCTAAGTACAGTTTAAAACAGCACAACAAATTCATTTATTTTCTCTTTAAATCAAAGGAACAGAAGGATTAAACAGTTGAAGTGGTTAATTCATTCTTTGGTAATAAAACATTCATATTTTGTAAATTTTCTACTGAACATCGCAATTTTTGAGCCTGAAATCTTTTTCGTTTTTCGTGTGATGTCACTACCGTTATTTCCATTACAGTTTTTCTATATTTCACTGAACCAGTTGTGTGTAATTAGTTTTCCATGGCTTTAATCTTTAAGACAAACAGCTGCTAAGCTAGCAGGTACAGTAGGCCTGGTCGATATATCAACTTTTCTATGTGAGGCGATGGAGAAAATGACCCTGTCGTCAAAAACGTAATGTTATTTGTTTTTATTCTTATTTGGAGCATGTTGGAAGCACATAGAGATGTTTGAGGAAACAGTGTATGTATCTCTCTGTAACATCATAAACATTCTGTGTTTGAAAGTGTGGAGTCTGTTTGATCACATCTCATGTGACTGTCTTAAAGGGGCCTGAATTGCTGAGTGCTCTAAAAACTGCTTTCAGTAATTCAATACTGCCCTGAAAGAATGAGATAAAACATGGATTTTGTGCTGCTGGTGATTAATAAAAGTGCCTTTGTGATATTTTTCTTCAGTGACTTTGACCCAGTTTTCTTATTCTTGTAAAACCACGTCGAGAAAACAATATATCGATATCAATATATTGACATTTTTGAGGAAAAATATTGAGACATGTATTTTGGTCTATATCGGCCCTAGGCAACAGTTAATGGCTAATAGCTACTCTCTGTGATGATCCAATCCAACTATATTTAAAAACCCACAACATACGTAACCTACATGGAACTGGACCAGGTGATCATCAGGGTAGAATCTGGTTGAGCTTATATGTGGTAAAAAAGAGGAGCCAATGTCGCACTACGGCATCCTCGCTTCTGTCAGTCTGCCCTAGGGCAGCTGTGGCTACAATAGTAGCTTACCACCACTAAGTGTGGAGTGAAAGATTATGATAAAGAGCTTTGAGTGTCTATAATAAAGTCCTATGTAAAATCTAATGCAGTATTATTATTATTAGTAAATGCAAAAATAAATTACAGATATTTCTATATAATATAATATAATGTAATATAATATAATATAATATAATATAATATAATATAATATAATATAATATAATATAATAATGGTAATTCATTTATAATGATTTAATTTGGAATATTTGACTTTTTGTTGTATTTAGCTGCACAAATCCCTGTCAGATGATCCATGTTCATACATAATGTGGTAAAAAGTGTGTGTGTGTGTGTGTGTGTGTGTGTGTGTGTGTGTGTGTGTGTGTGTGTCGGCTCAGTTGTCAGCGAGGCTGGTTTGGCCTTCAGACGACAGGGAAACACCAAGCGTGGACACGGTTTCCATGGCAACACAGCGATGTATAAAGGTCACTGTCAGAGATTTCTCCTCAGAAGAAGAAGAAGAATAAAAGGATTATTATTATTATTATTATTATTATTATTGGTAGATAATACACGTGTTGGATGGTTCTCGCTCTGTTTTAAATCGTTCATCCACCAATATATTAATATATTATATATTCCAACAATGATAAAAATGCAGTGATTTTTATTTTTTTAAATAGCAGTAAATGGTGAGAGACTCGTCTTTTTAATATTTCTTCTCTTTTGAAGTGAGAAATGGAAAATAACGTTCTGCCTGAGCTTTGTGTTTCTGTGCAGATACGTGGTCCTCCTGCCCCCTCAATCACCCCCCCCCCCCCCCCCCTCTCAAGTCATTTTAATTAAGTCGGTCTCACTGCCATGGCAGGCAGAGATAATTGGAGAGGGTTTTTGGATGCCATTTACTCTAAATGACGCCTGTTTTCTCTCCTTTTCTCCATCACCCCCCTCATCTCCTGGCAAAGCGCTACCTACCCACCTATCTCCTCTTCTCTTCCTCTCTCCACTATCTTATATTCAAACGTGAAATATGGATTAACCTCTCCTGCGTGGCTGAGAGGCCGATTCTCTGTGAATTGCAAATTTTGGCCAACACTGCAATTTATTTGAAAAGGCAAATCAGGCAAAGCAATTTAGTGGAGGTGAGGAGCTGCTTTGAACTTTTTTTTTTTTTATCCATTTATGAAAGTTGGTGTTTTCCTCTTTCTTTCCTATTGGAGCGTAGACACTTCTAGAAGCATCACAGCTATACGCTTTATGATTTATGGAGGAACATGACAGGCTTTGATTTACATCTAAACATCTGTGAGATGGACTTTGATCTTTATTGACAACATAGAGTGTTCACAGATCATTTCTATATGTCCACAGATATAACCTGTAATAAACATGTAATAAACCTGTAATAATAAACCTGCAATAAATCTACAATAAACCTACAATACGCCTATAATAAAAAACCTGTAATAAACCTATAATAATAAAATGTAATAAACCTGTAATAATAAACCTACAATAAACCTAAAATACGCCTATAATAATAAACCTGTAATAAACCTATAATAATAAAATGTAATAAACCTGTAATAATAATCATATAATAAACTTGTAATAATAATCCTATAATAAACTTGTAATAATAAACTTGTAATAATAAACTTGTAATAATAAACTTGTAATAATAAACTTGTAATAATAAACCTATAATAAACCTGTAATAATAATCCTATAATAAATCTGTAATAATAATCCTATAATAAATCTGTAATAATAATCCTATAATTAACCAGTAATAATAATCCTATAATTAACCTGTAATAATAATCCTATAATAAATCTGTAATAATAATCCTATAATAAATCTGTAATAATAATCCTATAATTAACCTGTAATAATAATCCTATAATAAATCTGTAATAATAATCCTATAATAAATCTGTAATAATAATCCTATAATTAACCTGTAATAATAATCCTATAATAAATCTGTAATAATAATCCTATAATTAACCTGTAATAATAATCCTATAATTAACCTGTAATAATAATCCTATAATAAATCTGTAATAATAATCCTATAATTAACCTGTAATAATAATCCTATATTAAATCTAATAATAATCCTATAATTAACCTGTAATAATAATCCTATAATTAACCTGTAATAATAATCCTATAATTAACCTGTAATAATAATCCTATAATAACTCTGTAATAATAATCCTATAATTAACCTGTAATAATAATCCTATATTAAATCTAATAATAATCCTATAATTAACCTGTAATAATAATCCTATAATTAACCTGTAATAATAATCCTATAATTAACCTGTAATAATAATCCTATAATAACTCTGTAATAATAATTCTATAATAATCCCACTCACTATGACTTTAAACACTACATCATGTGTACAAAGATTTCAACTACTGCAGAAAAATGTAACGTTAAACTAAAATTAATTTGGTAAAGCCAAGATTAAATCATCAATTCTATTGGACAAGTTGAGTTTGGGGAAACATTTTCATATTTCAAACTTTATTAGAATACATTTAATAAAGTTTTTAAAATTGGAATAAAGCTGTTAATTGTAACTGGATTTTAGGAAGATATTTAATTTTATGATTAAAACTCTCCTTGTGCCAAAAATAATAATGCATATCAATTATTGTCATGATAAAGGCTGTAATAACATTACATATATTTCATTTTGCACCTAGTTTTTGGAAATACTGCATAAATAATACAGTTTGTGTACACGAAGAGTACACGTGTATCTAAAGTTAAAGGAGCAGTAGTTGTGCAACGGATCATAATTGATCATAATTCATCATAATTGATCTGTTGCACAACTATTCACAAGGGTTAAGGAATGTCAGTTCAGTATAGATAGTTCACCTTATTATCCTTCTATTTAAATATTGACTCATTTTAATGTAACTATAAGATTTTGAGCGCTACTTCTGTCTCTAGCGTGCCCAGTTTGACGACCTGCTGACCCGCATCGGCGCTCGCATCTCCTACAGACCCAAACTACAGACGCTCTATTCCAGCAGAAGAATCTGTCCATCTGCCTCCAGTTAGTGTTTTATTTTGCATTATTCTGAATATGTCACGGTTGGGGAAGTTTCTGATTGGTCGACGCAAAAAGTTCAACAATTGCAACTCCAGCGTCGGCCGTGTTGGAAGCACCGGATGCATGTCAAAAGCTTGAAATTTAAAAACACGCTGCGTCCGCCGTGCTTAAAGCTTCAAAATGCACCGCACAGGAGGCGGGACCTCTCGACACTCCTGGAGGCGCGTCCACCATATTGTTTATATACACCTGACGCTTTCGACACATTTGGTGTGAACGTACCATTAAGTGGGCCACAGATTTCACGCAGGAAAACCCTCAATTTCAACGTACTATTGCACTTCTGCGTATAATTGATATAAAGTATGTAAGGAACCTACAATATTCAATCAATAAGTTACACATATCCGTCAATGCAGAATCTTGACTTTAAATGTTCTTGTTTTTGTGCCATTTTTTTTAATTTAATCTGGGTACATTTTGTGAAATAACTCGAGGGAAACTGCAAGATTCTAAAAAAATTTAGAGTTCTTTTAAGAAAAACCTACCAATGTGTGATATTAGCATTATATTGTAGAGTTTTATTGAATATGGCTGATATATCTACAAATGAATTATATGCTCATTACACAACAATGGATTTATGACCAAATGACGCCAAAGAAATGTACATACTGCAGCTTTAAATCTGGGCTGTTCAGACTGTTTTAAAAACATCAGACGAGAATGAACGTGTCATGTGAACTTCCTGCACAGAGAGGAATATTTCTTTGGTTTTAGTTTTAAACTAACATCCATTGTTAGTCTCTGTTTTTGGAAAGCAGCACTTTTTAATCTTTAACTTTGTTTTTTTTTTTTCACTTGAGTTGTAAAGGTTTAACCCAGAATATAATTAATGTAAGTATGGCCAAAAGATCAAATAAATGCATTGTATGGTTATTGTATTGATTAGCTCCTCATGTGGCAGCTCAGTTTTATTACTGAGTGAATGAGTGAAAACGAGCTGATGATATAAAGAAGACCTCAGTGTTAATAACAGAGCTTTAGAAATCAAGTCCATTTAGTGTTTTGCAACAGTGTGTGATTGAATAATGTGTGTGTGTGTGTGTGTGTGTGTGTGGCTCCGTCCATCAATCAGGAAGCAGTGGACTGTGCTGCTGAAAGGGTCTCCATCAGCCCACCCATCCCGTCAAACGCTCAGGGCAGATCTAATGTCCTGACTGTTCTAATGCTGGACTAATGTTCTCCAGATGTCTCCACACAGAGGGCTACAGAACCCTGAGTGTGGTTTGGGATAAACACTGAGCTCCAGGGAATGTTCAGGAGCACCTGCAGCTTCAGCTTTCACACTGTTCTGTAACAACATAGATCATCTTTGTCTGGATGAACCTTTGTGCTTCTGTGGTGGGACTCATTCCTGATTAACATATGAGCGTAGGATTGGAGTGATTAGAAAGGTTTGGTTCTTCTTTCAATTTTAGTGAAAAAACAAAACAAAAGAAAAAACTTCTTTTGGAATAGTTTGTCCAACACAGAAAAGTCACAGTTTGTACATAGATGTAGTGTTTTATTATGCACTATATTCATTTTATGAATAGGACTACTTTACAGTTCTAGAGCCTGTGTTCCTCCATCTTGAAATCATGTGATTGATGATGTCACACGGCCCCACTGCCTGTAAACATCCCATTGTTTTCTATTGGAGTGAAACATTCAACCTGATTTATAGATCATTTAGTAACTTTTAGATCATTTGAGTCAGGATCACTTTAGTCATATAGCTTTATTTAGCATGTGTTGTAGATGTGGTGGTAAGGCTCTGTTCTGGGTGCTCTCTGCCATTCAAAGCTGGAAGCATCTTCCCCTTTCCTCTTCCATGAGCTGCATAGAAAGGCTATACAGAGAGCGTGGTCAGCATGACCCCCTGGAACAGAAGCACAGACATTAGTGTAAATTCCACCTTATTTATATAGCGCAAATTACGACAAAAGTCATCTCGATGCGCTATCAAGATATAACATTTTGTAAAAAAAAGGAAAAAGCCAAAAGATCCACGTGAACAAGCACCAGTGACGGAAGAAACAACTCCCTTCTAACAGGTTCAGAGGTGGAGAAGATAGAGATATAGTCCATCAGAGTGTCCTACACTAGTTGAGCCGTTGCCATCTGTATAATGAGACAGAAGAGGAGGAGCTGGGGTGGGGGTGGGGTGCGAGGCGTTTACGGAGGAAGCGTGAAGAAGTAGGCGTGTATGCAGTGGTTTAAATACAGCGCCGTGACTCACTCTGACCAATGGGAAGCATGGAACATGATCAGCTGATGATTAACTGATTAGGGGATGGCTACTGTCAGCTGGTGGGGCCGGCGAGCTTGACTTCTGTGCCTGCCTGAACTAACGTAATGCTGAATGTAACAGTTTTTACATTATTTAACTGCTTTTTAGATCAGCAATGGCTGTTCATGGAGCCTCACAATAGTTAGTGAGCAGTTAATATTACAGTGTAATGAAGCTAGAGCAGAGTAGAAAGTTTGTGATGCACTTTGAAGACATTTAAATGATCATATTATTATTATTATTATTATTATTATTATTATTATTATTATTATTATTATTATATCTGAACCCATTAACGTGTGCATTAAAGCATGTTAGTGGATTATCATATATTATATAGACATACATATGACGTGTGCTGTATAAATATTGTAAATCAATGCAGTCATTGATGACAAATTACAAAAAAAATCCCAGTGATGTCATTAGGAATCAATGGATTTGAATCTTCCGTGGAACTATTTGAGTTGACATAAATGAAGTGACGGTCAAGCATTTCAAACTTCCATTGTACCAACGCTCGTTCTCACTGGGATCGACTCCCCATTAGCAGCCATTTTCAAAATGGCCGCCAGCATAACTGAAGAATCCTGTTTTTGCTTCTAACTTTGATTCTTTGACAGATATAGACATGGTTATGGTTTATTTACATATGTTTGTTAGTACCAGCAATCCAACAATCCATCTTACAACACTGAATCACGTTTCTCTCATCTTCAAAATTGAGAATAATTCATTTTAGGCTAATTGTTTTTTATTTTTTCTCTAAATTTACCTTAAAAAAAACCAAACATTTTTTAATACATTTCAATGAACTAGAAACCATTACAGGTCATTTAAAATCATCTCTCTTTCATTGAACTTGAACAGGCAAACAATCAAAGTTAATCTAGTTAACTGTTCACTACGCAGGAGAATATCTGCTCTTATTTTGAAATGCCACCATCATCCTATACAAGGTTTGAGTTGTTTTTCGGTTGCAACAATGATAAAAAAATGTTTCCCTTTGTGGTTCCAAACATTACTTTAGGCTCTCGTTTTCTCTACATGTGCGGTTTTATTTCTACCTTTTCTAATGCGTTTCCTGTCTGTATTAATACTTCTGTGGTGCAGCCGTCAGCCCTTCCTCCTCTGCTTTTGCACCGTGCACGTCTTCCTTTGGCTGTGCAGAGGAAATTTAATATGCGTTTGTTTGGCGTTTCCAAGAATTCCATTCAGCTGCCGACTCCCTCTACCCCCTTGCCCCCCCATCACCAAGACAAACAGAGCGATCGGAGCCAAGAGCAGCAAACACGGCTGGCGTCCGCCTCATTATTTGGTCTCACTTTTCAATGACTGCGGCTCCTCTCCATCTAATGTTTGCTGTGGTTTACACAGATCCATCCTGTGCTTCAACATTAGAAGAAGCTTTTTTTTCACAACTGTTGTACTTTGTTTTTTAAACCTTCTGTAATGAGAGCCTGTGTGTGATTGGATGAAGCGTTTGGTTTAAAGTGTTGACAAAAGTTGTGATTTTAAATAAAAAATAATCTTTAAAATAAAAATACTGTTAATCATCATCATAAATTTAGGAATGTTTTTATATCTTGTAAAATAGAAATTTAGATTTATTGTAAATAAATGCCTATAATTAAATATTACCGTAAATAAAGTGAAACACAAAGATCATTTAATGTGTTAATTCCTCTTTAACCAACATGTATTAATCTAAACCTTGTTAGAACTAAATGTACAAATGTATAAATCCAATAGAAACTTTAATGTTTTAAATGTCCTTTTATATTTGTAAATTGTCCCTCAGCTTGTATTCTATTTTATTCTGCTATATTGCATATTTTTGTGTTTGTTTGAAAGTAATTTCATCATTCTGCCATATGACAGTAAACATTCTGAGCTCCGTTAAAGCATTTAGTTGTTTTTAAAAACTTTTCAATTTGCTTTAATTAATTCCACTTTTCAACAATAGCAAAAAATAAAAAATAAAATGATAATTTAATACAAGGCCAATCTTAGGTTTTTTTTTCACTCTTTCAATGGATTTAAACAGAAAATGTGTCATTTCAGCGATTTTGACCATAACAATGTTTAAATCAAATCACAGTCAAATATTTAACATGCCATGATAACAGGTGAGGTCACTCCCATCCCCTTTAAATGTTTAAATGTTGGGGGTGGGGTCGGTGGCGGGGTGCGCTGGGTCCTCGGCTCCATGAGGCTTTCTCGGGTGTGTATATGGGGGGCGGTGGCTCCCTCGGCTTGGGATCTTGGGGGCGTCTGGGGGGCTGCTCGATCGTGGGGGGGTTGGCCTGGGGCTCACTGACCCCCGCTCTCTCTGCTGACTGGGCTGTATCTTCAGGTCTGGGGCAGCGCTTAGGTTTACACTAGTGGTTGTTACACATACACTGGTCTATGATACACTGACATGTCTTAGACTGTGGATAAAACTGGTCCTGGGCTTAACTTTAGACACGTTGATCCTAAATACCTGTTTTAGGTTTAACCACTCACTCCTTCCCTCTGTCCACAGACACCACCATTAGACCTAAGCTACACACTGGTCACCAGACTGGAGCGATTACACAACACAATAAACACAATATACACAACTATAACTACACATCTCAGTCTCACTTTAAAATAATCAACTCTTCCCACCCTTTTCATTTCCTACCCTGAGTCTCTCCTCCTTGCTCCCTTCCCCCCACCCAAGTGTAACACTGCTCTCTCTTTTTATATCCTCCCTATAATAAAGTGTTTCTTACCCTTCCTTAGGGAGGGCTGGTGATGGTCATAATTATGCTATAAAATAAATGTATTTATTTTATAGTAATAACAAAACATGCATTGCTGTGAAAATTAAAAATGTTTAAATATCTCTACAGTCACATGTTCTGTAACATTCGTCTACATTCCAGTCCAGGATTTTTATTTAAATCTGCCAAAACAAACCAACTGCCTTCCTCATCCTTAAATAGAGCTGTTCTCACACTTTAGTGTCTCACACACACACACACACACACACACACACACACACACACACACACACACACACACACACACACACACACACACACACACACACACACACACACACACACACACACACACACACACACACACACACACACTAATTGGTTTCTCATTAATCTCCCACTGCTCTGGTCAGATATTCCCTAACGCTGATCCCACTGTGAGGCAGTTCATACTGATGATGATGATGATGATGATGATGATGATGATGATGATGATGTACAGTGTTTTTCTACTCTATGGCTTCATGCAGTTATTACAAAGGGCAACATTTATATCCTATCACTAGGGTTGTAACAAAATATTCAACTCACAATACAATGTGAATTACAATATAGGGCTCACAAAATGATATTAAATATGTATGATATATGGCTCAGGATACAAAATACTCACAATATGATATAAAAAGTCCCAATGAAGAGTAACAAATGTGTAATAAAAACTATTTGACTGTAAAAGTGTGAGTCAGTGTGTGGGAATGTTTAGCTTCACAAATAAAGAATGTAAACTATCGTACCAATCTAACTGTTTTATTATTTTGCGTAACATGGAACAAACGTTCAGAAAGCTTTTGTGTTAGGGCACGTGCCAAACTCAAGGTCCGGGGGCTAAATCTGGCCCGCTAGGAAAAGTCAAAATGATGAAAAAAAAAAAAAAAAACTAGTGATCGACCGATTCATTCATTGGCCGACCGATTTAATCGGGCGATTTAATCAACCGATTTTTGCGTTTTACTTGTGAATGATTTTGTTGTTATTTGTTTGTTCTTTTTATTATTATGTATATTTTTTATTATTTTGTGTGTTTAAATTATTATTTCTCATTTAGTTATTTTGGTGTATTTTGTAGTGATCTTGTGTATTTTTCTCTCATTTAGTCTTTGTTGTCGTTTTGTGTGTTGCTGGTAATATTCAGTGTGGTTATAACTAAACATAAACATTATAAAACCCCCATATTTTTAATGCTTTCATTGGTTTCCCCTCTATCTCTAGCTCTATTCTCCCGTCTGGACTTAAGCACTTTTTTGTGCGCCTGCAGTTACGCATTTGTCTCCTACGCGTATTCTACGGTCCAGGTTCCTGACACGCCCACCATGTGTAAGGAGCCAAAAAGCGCGTATGTGTGAATGAAGGCGGGCTGAAGGTGATGTCATTTTTTTGGGGCTGTCTAAATATCACGAAACCTGGAGTTTTACCAACGCTTGTAAATGTCATTGAAATCCGTGAAAATTAAAAAGTTCACTTTTAATTTAAAACGCCTTCATTGATAAACAATGAAACAGGTTGATTTGATCAGATCATTGTAGTGTGACTGAGTCACAGTTAAAATCTCTCTCCTTGATCATCATCATCATCATCATCACTGTAAAGTGTGACAGAGTTAGATGATGTAGATATGATGTAATAACTCGTCCACAGAGCGTCCTGCTTTAATACAGAGAGATGTTTACAGTGAAACAGAACCATTAACTTCCATAATACACAGTTTTAAATATAAATAGTTTAAAGTGACCTGAGCTGAGCCTCATTAAAATATGTGTGGGAACAGTTTGTGTTCCATCCTCATCTGCATATGACAGCATGTTTCACTCTGTAGTGGATCAAACTGTGACTTTATGTTGGACATAAAATAGTTGAATCACTGTGACCAACGTGGACAGAAGTCTGTGTCTGTCATAGTTTTAATTAATCACACAGCAGCAGCTGAGTGATCACAGCTGCTGCTGCACGACGCACGAATCTGTGTGGCTTCAAATGGAACTAAGTCCATATTTCTAGTGTAATATAATGTTTCACCTTATGGGGGCGCTGCACTTATTCCATAGTTAGAAGAACGTAAGAGGAAAAGGACTTATGCACACCGGAGAATGCGCGTAAACTCAGATTTGAACGGGAATGCCCACATTTCAGGGAGGCTCCACCCACAGTGTGTAACTGGGATGATGGCGTGCAGTGACTGACTTAAGTACAGGAGGAGAATAGCACAAACACTAAATTCTGAATTAATTTTTGTAGTTCTCATTTAGAATGACGTTCTGGGAGAAGTTAGGGTTAAGGGACTTGCTCAATGTCCCTCAGTGGGTTCAAACCGAGAACCGAGGGGAAGACACTTTATTGACTTTGCTACTACATTCAGAAACTTTTTAGATTGTTTCAGCGACTTTTCATTGCACAGAGTGACTAGCAACAGATGTAGCCACTATCCGCTGCTTTTAAAAACTTCCGCTGATGAAAACATGTTTTTTTTTCTCTTTTCAATGATCATTGGCTGCTGCTGTTGACCCCGCCCCCTATCTCACAGTATACAGTAACTTAAAGTCCCAGATTTTTCAATGGACTTTGGTGTGTATATGAATGTCTTGTATCTAACAGTATAAGGCAGGATTAAACCCCCCCTGGATAAGACGCCACCAGTATATCACAGATTTATAAATGTGTTTCTACAGTATCTACTCAGTAAATGATGGTACTTTGGTGCTCTACTCCTGTTTGTCAGAACCAAACCATCACATGCCAGATGTCAAATAGATAAGGACCTTATATCAGGGTTCCTACGGATCCTTAAAAAGTCTTAAAAGGCATTAAACTCATGAATCTTAAAATAAGGCCTTCATTGTCATTAAAATATCTTAAATCAATGTTTCAAAAGTCTTTATTTTCAACACAAATAAGTATGATTTTATGATTGTAATTAGTCTCACATTTCAAAATAAATGGTAACTATTTTTTTTTTTTTTTTTAAACAACATGGGAAAATGTAAATTTAACGGAAATTGAGTGTCCAACAAAGATTTTTCTTAATGGTTTTTATTTTTTGTATTTTTGTTGTTTTCTAAAGTTATGGCTATTTTTGTTGTTATCCTGTGTTTTTGATCATGTCAATCTATTTTTGTGTGTTTTCATCTGCACTAGACACTAGAAAACAATTTACCTAAACCAAATATGATTTATGTGGCAGTTTTTCCCCCAATTGTGTTTACTGTGAAGTTGGTCCTTAACTTGCTTTTAAATGGCAGTTAAAGTCTTAAAAAGTCTTGAATGTAATTTGACTAAAGCTGTAGGAACTCCGTTATATATGGGCAACTTTTGGCTCACATCCAGATTAGTTGGAGCTAACTTACCATAATTCTGCCAAAACTGGCCCAAATATGTTCCAAAATAACAAGATAACCCACATTTACAGAATCATATTTGGGCCAATTTTGGCTCGGATCTATTTTGAACGAGCCAGAAGTGCTGGATTACTGCCAGATGTATCGGTGTGCTATCTGGGAAGGAGGTGGTTGATCAAATCCCCTGTGGTTTTGTTAGACTACTCATCAATGGTTTTGCTGGGAGAGTTTATTGATACAATCTCTGAAAATCCATCAATAAAGCCTGAGTCGTGTAAATTGAGCCTAGATACTGGAAGACCAAGATGTGGGGGGGGGGCGATAAGCCACACCCACTTCCTTACTTTTCATGAGAAAGTGGGTGGGGTAATGCGGCGGTTTCTGCTCACTTCCAGAAATTACGTCATATCTCCTGGCCAAGCAGTGTCTAAACAAACATGGTGTCCACCATGGAGAAGACGTTCACAGCTGCTGCTCTGTTTATAAACACCTGGAAACATCGTTATATCTGGAAACATCGTTATGTTTGGATATATTGTTATGTTTGGATATATTGTTATGTTTGGATATATTGTTATGTTTGGATATATTGTTATGTTTGGATATATTGTTATGTTTGGATATATTGTTTTGTTTGGATATATTGTTTTGTTTGGATATATTGTTATGTTTGGATATATTGTTATGTTTGGATATATTGTTTTGTTTGGATATATTGTTTTGTTTGGATATATTGTTATGTTTGGATATATTGTTTTGTTTGGATATATGTTTGTTTGGATATATTGTTATGTTTGGATATATTGTTATGTTTGGATATATTGTTATGTTTGGATATATTGTTATGTTTGGATATATTGTTATGTTTGGATATATTGTTTTGTTTGGATATATTGTTTTGTTTGGATATATTGTTTTGTTTGGATATATTGTTATGTTTGGATATATTGTTATGTTTGATAATATTGTTGCAATCACAACAAGAATCAGCTTTAAAACCATTTATATTGAGGAAGGATGTTTGTGTTGTTCTTCCAACTGAAGGTTTAGGAAAAAAGATCTATGTTTGTTACGCTACTTTTGCTCTTCGTTTGATTGGTTACTCTGCGTGTGTTTGTCCCGCCCCCTCATCCCCACAGAACTCAAACGTCTGCTGAGTGCTTCCAGACTAATGGCCTGTATTAAACATTGAATACTACAAGGAGATTAGGAAGGATTCCAGTATTCTGTCCACCATCACTCCAGTTTAATCATGTGTTAGAAACATGGGTTGTTGTATTTGAGTGCCTTTTCCTCTGGTAGCTACTGGTACTGTATCGATATCCATATAAAACAGAAAGATGAGTAAAGGCTAGTCCTAGAACAGGTTTGATGCTACACGCTAAATAAGAATGGGATGAGTTTGATATCCTGATCAAACCCAGAACATCAGAGAGGTGTGTTGGTTTTTATCAGAACATTGTTGTGCTGTGCGATATTAAAAAAAAACAATATAGATTTGTATCCTGATAATGATATATGTAAATGGTAAATTGCTATTATATATATATATATATATATATATATATATATACATATATATACATATATTAGCTACTTGACTAATTGATGACCCAAGCAGAGTGGGACCAACACTACACACTTTAAATTACAACATTGTGAGATATTTATTGATCTTGTTGAGGCCACATTCTGCTTCTCTGAGTGCTAGCATCACACAGACGAAAAACGCTATTTTTAAAGTTGGCACCGACTGCACCCATCATCGTCCCAGGGGCGTGTGTGTGTGTGTGTGTGTGTGTGTGTGTGTGTGTGTGTGTGTGTGTGTGTGTGTGTGTGTGTGTGTGTGTGTGTGTGTGTGTGTGTGTCTTTGCCTGTCGATGTGCTTGTTTTTGTAAATGATGCTACGCCAGTTTGTGTAAATTTACCCACGATGCAACTGATGCAAAAATAGATTTTCTTTATCAGGTCTGATGAGTTTTTGTCCTCACATCCCCTCTATGCTTTATCACTGATCATCTCTGTCTCTTTTAAACCAGCCAATGGGAAGTGTTGGTTAATGACGTCTTTAACACGTCTCATTTTTCACGTCAACAGTCTTTAGACGACACTATCTGATCTGATCACCTGCGCACGTCTTTAGATAAAAATCTGATTCTGATCATCATCTTCATTCTAAATGAGTTTTCTCTGCTTCAGAATTTTCACTAAAATGGTCAAATTTGTATTTTTTTGTGCTCATTTGAAAGTCAGTTACAGATATAGTCGACTAAAGTACAAAATAAAAGCTTATGTATTTTATTTTTTTAAATATTCAATCCTAATTGATCAATCTGATATTGGATGTTTGTAAACACACAGAGATTTAATGTGATCAATGCATAAAACTACATGATCACAGTTCAGTGTCTGTTAGTTGGCAAAAAATACAAATATGTTATAACATACTGTAAATAGTTGTCGTTCACGTGTTTTTTTTATTTAGTCACAATCTAGTTATTGTCAAAACATTTTAGTCGTCATAATTAACATTAATACCAATTAATACTAAACACTGGTGTGTTTTTTCTTCAGTGACTCTTTTTCACACAGAGTGACTGACAAAAAAAATGTGGTCACTATTTCCTCCATTTTTAAAAACTCTCTTTTCAATGATCAGTAGCCCCGCCCTCTAAACCCCGCCCCCTATCTTACAGTATTTACAGGACTTTGGTGTGTATTTGAATGTCTTGTATCTAGCAGACGTTGATTTATCACAGAGCCATTATTCTAAATGCAGTTAACACGCAGTCATACAGCATGAAACCAGTTAATTTTTTGAAAATACGGTGTTATTAATTAATACCACAATGAAAAACATGATCTGTTTATCCAGACATACTCTACCAATGGATTCTGCTACGTGTAAAGATCAATGCCTCATCTAACAAACATACTTCCCACGAATAACAAATACTCTCAGTTATTGACATAGTTTCATATTTGGATGAATAGTCGTGGTTAGTTTGGTAAATAACACCAGAGTCAGTATTTTTGGGGTTAATTCTATGACTGTTATGGAATGATACGTTTTAACAACAATTCGTTTTTAATCATGTTTTGTTGTTGCCGATTTATGATATTGGTTCATTTAGAACGATTCGATTAGAATTGATTCAGTAACTTTTTATCCCAAAATAATAATAATAATGTGTACAGTGTGAGTGAAATAAATCCCTGATACTGAACAGTACGACTGAGCTTTACTAGATTACTGATGTTTGTAAACAATACTTAATGTCAAATGTTTTCACATTTTATTAGAATGAAGTCCAACCAACACTTCAGTTTAAATTAACAGGATGTGAACTATATCCATATTATATTTACCCGACTCTTCTGATTGTTTTTATACATAAAAATAATCCAATATTAATATCAACAATGATGTGTTGAGGTTAAATGAGCAGTGGTTGATGGTTATCATGAGGCTTCTGCAGAGCTAACGCTAACGAGCTATTGCTAACAAGCTAATGCTACATGTTGGTGGACACAGTGAACCACAGCTTTAGAATATCTGTGTGTTTCACACACTGCACCCAAAGGTGGTTCCATCCAATTCTCCTCCATCACATGTTCAGTTGTCTGCTGGGGGCGTGGCCATGACGTCACACACACTAACGTCTTTATGAATAAAATATCTTTAAAAACATCCATATAAAGTTTGCTGTATTTAATCACATCAGTTATTTACTCGATATAATCAATTGACTACCTTTTAAAACCCTTTAAGATCGATTTGTGTGATCAGGAAGGACAACTAGCCGAGCACAGATTGTTGTGGTTGGATCGTAGGAACAGATTAATCAATCTAATGGATGAATTGTTACACCTTTAAATGATACGATCAAATGTTTTTAACTAGCAGTTCATTAGCACAGTTAATAGTGTGTGCTGTGAACGCTGGTTTTCTAATCAGAAGTTGGGCTTTATGTGTTTGTACGATAGTTAAAATCTACTTATTTGTGACACTTAACCAAAGTTTCCTGTTTTATAAACATTTATAACTTATAGTCGAACACAGTTCAGTAGATGTGAGCGTACGGTGAATTAAAATGACCTGTTTTTGTTGATTTTTTATAGGTTGATGCACATTAAAATGGTGCCTTTGTGTTATACTGTATGTTTAGCCTGGGCCTCATTAGCATAAGGCTTTCAGCTATGTTAATAAGGTTATTTGTGCGAACCACAATCCTTTGGGGGATTCCAGAAACGTACTTTTAACCACAATCCATTTTATTTAGAACTCTAATCATTTTTGTATCAGCAGCACAACAATCAAACTGTGTTGGTAATATCCAAACACACATTTGCATAAAAACAAGGAAAACAAGAAGTGCAATAAAAAATCAGCGCTAATGCCATTATGACACCCCCCCACCCCCCCATCCTTGTGTCTTCATTAAGACTGTGGGGTCTATTTAAATATGTGAAGGACATTCATTATAGAAGAAGTTTGGTGTGAAAGGAAGAAATAGGAAAGGTTATGGATTTAATTCAGGCAGAAAATGTCATTTGGAAATTGATTAGGACGAGACTGATGGATCTGCAGGAAATTAAAAAAAAAAAAAACATTATCACAGGTTCATTTTTTGGTGGATTCTGTAAAACAGAAGGTCCTAAAATGGCAGAACATCTTCTAACTCCTGAAGAAACACTCATCATCTTTAAGGCAGATGGAGTTGTTTTTAAAAGCTTTTTGTTCAGATAAGTGCTACAGAGAATTAAAGTGGTCCAGTTGGACCTGATTCCAGCTCCAGAACCAAACCAGCAGACCCAGTACCAAGCATCACTCTAATAGCTTGTGTTTGGCAGCTCAGAGTCACATAGGGAATGTGGAGAAGCTTCAGAAAACAAACTGTCGTTACCACCACATTTTAAATTAACTCCATAAACAGAAAAAGATCCAGAAACACAAGCTGAAGCACAGACAATTTGGTTCTAATGCTAATGCTAACGTAGCTACGGAGGCCAAGGAAGACACAACTGAGCCCAAACATTTATAGACGATATCTGACATGAGAAGCAATGTTTTCCAGTTTAAATGTATGTTGGTTTATAACTGAATCAATGAAAATAATAATGTGTAATATGAATAAAGAATATTAAGATTGCATTGTTCACAAAGCACTAACTTATATTTAACTAAGATATATTCATGCTTTTCTGGCTTTTTTTGTTTTTGTATGAAAATAAAAAACATCAGTTAGTCCAGAACATTCCAGAGAAGTGTAAACTGAACAGTGTAAAATGATCTGGATATCATGAAATAAACAGAGCAACTGATGATGCTATCTGTAGCAGCGCTTCTAGCCCCGCCCACATCCTCTACCACAGAGTGGTCGACTGTCACTACAATCATTTATCACTGACTTTGTTCATTTGTCACTCATGGATTTATTATTGGTTCTGAACCCTGTCTGAGTGTCAGTGTGGATTGGAGACACTGTCTGCTCCACTAGGACCATTGTCCCTGCTAGCTGCTACATGTTAGCATTGAGGTGTTAGCTGCTACATGTTTAGTATTGAGGTGCTAGCTGCTACATGTTAGCATTGAGGTGTTAGCTGCTACATGTTAGCATTGAGGTGTTAGCTGCTACATGTTAGCATTGAGGTGTTAGCTGCTATATGTTAGCATTGAGGTGTTTGCTGCTACATGTTAGCATTGAGGTGTTAGCTGCTACATGTTAGCATTGAGGTGTTAGCTGCTATATGTTAGCATTGAGGTGTTTGCTGCTACATGTTAGCATTGAGGTGCTAGCTGTTATATGTTAGTATTGAGGTGCTAGCTGCTACATGTTTAACATTGAGGTGTTAGCTGCTACATGTTAGCATTGAGGTGCTAGTTGCTACATGTTAGCATTGAGGTGCTAGCTGCTACATGTTTAGCATTGAGGTGCTAGCTGCTACATGTTTAGCATTTAGGTGCTAGCTGAGGCTAGCAGACCTCCACTGATCCGCAAACTCTTTCTCCATAGACATCATAATACGTAGACGCCACATTGACTACTGTCACCCACGAGAGCGGTGCGTCTACAGGGTGGCCATTTTGGACAGGTGGCAATTGCTCCTACAGTGCATTACATCTATAGAGGAATTATGTGTTTACTAGGGATGTAACGATTAATCGTAAGGCAGTTAAAAATCGATTCATAGGTATCACGATTGATATCGATCTTCTGAAAATTGAATCGCAGTACTTTTTTTAACCAGCAGGGGGCACTATCCAGAAGTGTAGGAGGTGGGCGGAGTCTGCTAATTCTTTCTGGCTGCCTTCTACTCTTAAATATGTTAATAAATGATTCATTACCCCTTCAGCACTGAAAGAATATCTGCAATATTACATGAATATCTGTAAAAGTCACGTTATTCTATTAGCTCTGTCTGCTAGCGTAGCTTCTCTTCTTCACTGGTGGAATATCTGCATGCCAACCGACCACTGGGTTACCAGCGCCCTCTGCTGGTCCAAACAAATATCTGACGTAAATACAGGGCAATGACGTGTTTTTTTTTTTTTTTAAAGTCCAATCGTTAAGGCACAAAATACATTTTCAGTTGCACTTTAAAAAAAAAAAAAGAACTATTATGCAGTTTTGCATTGTTTATTATAGAACCAGAATTTAAATTAATAAGCTTCTTCTTCATTTGTATTATTCCTTTATTTATTTAATTCAAGATTTATTTTTAGTTAAATTGCATTATTTTGAATAGTTTATCAAGGGATTCTTTTGACAATGAAAAATGAAAGGAAATTGTACAGTATTTTCAAGTTTTTTTCCCCCCAAAAAAATAAAGGAATATTTTTCAATCATCATTTGTCTACAGTCTCATTTTGTAAAATAAATCGTGAGAGAATTGTATTGTGAACCCAGTATCGTGAATCGAATCGTATCGGGAGTTGAGTGAATCGTTACATCCCTAGTGTTTACACTATTAAAGTTGACATAAATCACTCAATTCTCAAGCAATTTTCACTGGGTTTGTTTGTAACAAATGTTAGACACTATTATATCATCATCATTAATTATTGTAGCCAAAGAACTGAAATATTCAAGGATGTGGATATTATGTGTTAAGTGGTGAAACCAGCATTTTAAACATAAATATATCATAGCTACATCTGTGATGTTTTTAAAAAAAATTAAATCAACGCATAATTCTACTTAGTGATTGAGAAATATGTCTTTCTGTCATAATGTTCATGCACTGCTGCCTCCACCACCACAGGTCCAAGATGGCGGTGCTGTTGACGTGTTCCTCCACAGTCGATGTAGCGTCTACGTATTTAATGTCTATGTGGTTCTCCTGTTGTGGTGTGTGCATCATTATGATGGTTACACAGGAAACGCGTGCATTGAGAAAAGTCCCACGCTGTTTGAAGTGAAAAAAAAACTAGTTTTTTTAGTGCATTATTTTTCTGTAATTAATTAATCACAATTAATAAAGTCTCAAAACATATCATGATATCATGTTTTTATTCAAGTGTGTAACATTGGACCTTTTTACTTTCAACTTTAGTGTCAGACACAGTAAACCACAAAGTTTATTACTTTTACATCTTGCTCTGACACTAGTACAGAATATAAAATCCCCTTTTTTCATACAAATTAAAGCTTTTAGATCTCATTCTTTCATCTATCAACACATCTCACGTGATTCCGCCTGTAATCCAAAACTACACCTCAGACCAAATCCACCTCAGCTCTGCATCCTTCATATCTACGCTTCACATCTGATGAATGGAACCAACAGGAGGAGCAGATGAATAAATAAATAATACTGTGTTGGAATGTGTGTGTGAGGCTGAGGGTTAATGAGCTGGTCTGGGAGTGTGGACTTGGTTCTGACTCCTGTTTATAGCCTGGGGGGATTTGAAGCCCAAAGACCACTGGGTTAGACTGTGTTTGCCTCAGGCTGTGTACGTGTGTGTGTACGTGTGTGTGTGTACGTGTGTGAGTGTACGTGTGTGTGTACGTGTGTGTGTGTACAGATACTGCCTACAGGACGTCTGGTAAATCTTTGCAGCATCTGTTTTCAGCTGGAATTTATGCATTAATAAACAAGCCTGTGTTTGCATGTGCACCACTTCCTCTCTGTGTGTGTGTGTGTGTGTGTGTTGCTTTGTTTGCAGCTTTGATCTGTGTGTTGTCTGATTCCTAAGTTTGACCACAAATGTTTACCCCCCCCCCAATCCCCATCCCTGGCCACAGCCTCATTACCATTCTGCCCTTCTTTCCTTCCATCGTTTTCCTGGGCTCCATCAAGGCCTCGTTCACCCGCTGGTGTTTGCATTGTAAATCAGCTCTGACAATAAGGCAATGATTAGATCCCACTCATATTCAAAAACACCTGATTTATTTATTCATCCTCCTCTCCTGCAGACGTATAACGGCTAACCGAGGTGACGCCCCCCCCAATCATCTAAATACGATTCATTACACTGGCAGGTCAAACCTTTACCCACAGGCACAAAACCACTACAGATTAAATGGAAGTGAAATGGGAAAGTGTTCATTTCTCTGTTTGAGTGCAATAGTTATTCATGTTTTAAATAGAGCAAGTTTAAGTCTTGCCAAGACCAGTGGTTCTCAACATGTTCAGGCCTGACCCCCCAAAATAAAAGTCCAGAGAGCGGGGACCCTCCAAAATAAAGGTCCCATAGAGCGGGGACCCTCCAAAATAAAGGTCCCATAGAGCGGGGACCCTCCAAAATAAAGGTCCCATAGAGCGGGGACCCTCCAAAATAAAGTTTCCATAGAGCGGGGACCCTCCAAAATAAAGGTCCCATAGAGCAGGGACCCCCACTGTAGCTGAAGGTGGTTGAACACAGACATGAACATTGAAGAACAGTCATGTGGAGACAGGACCATCTATAAGGGGGAATAAAGGAGAGATTTTTGGGGTCCATCCATAAAGTCAGTAAAATGATGGTCCATTGTTCTATGAATCTGTGATAACCACATTTATTTATTCATCTGAATAATATCCACTGTTATCCAGGAACGTTTATTTTTATTATTATAGTCATCTTAAAGATGGAAATCATGGTTTTAATCACTAATAAAATGGTGGAAAATGTGGTGAAATGGGATTTTTAAAAACCACAGAAATTGGTTAAAAGTTGTAAATTAGAGTGAATAAAAACAGACAGAAAAAATGGTAAAAATGGTTCAAAGTGTCAATATTGGAACAATTAGTTTAAACTCACAAATAATGGTCATGACAAATAGTGAATATGGTTAAAATGGCAAAAAATAATCATGAAATATGATGAACAGAGGTTAAAAGTGACAATAATGGGTCAATATATGTGACATTAGATGTAAAAGTGGTAAAAAGGGTTTATAAGTGATGAACATGTCTGGAAAGTGGAAAAAATGTGCAGAAAAGGGATAAAATGTGATGTAGTGTCAGAAATGAGATAAATGTAGCAAAAATACATTAAAAGGAGCAAAAATATGGTAAGAAAAAGTGATGAAAATAGGTTAAAATATGGTGAGTTTGGTGTCGTGGCAAGAAAAGGGTAAAAAATAAGTAAGAATGGGCTCAAATTGTTCCAAAATTCTGTTTCTAGAAGGCATCTGAAGACCCATCCCAGTGTCCCTGACCCCAAGGTTGAGAACCCCTCCCCTACATGAATATGTCAAAGCTTTTATTCATAGAACGCTTCTAGATTCTGAGGAACACGATCAGTAGAATAGCTTCACTCGATCAGTATCAGGCTTATTTCTCTAAGATCTATGAACTGCCCCACCTTCCCAATCCAGGGTCCTTTAAATGCAGATAATGATTTGAACGAGTACGCATCAAGGTTTGAAAATGGAAGCCAATCAATAAAATCTGTATGAGCAGGTAGAAAATAATAAAAAATACATGCAGGCTTGTATGCTCTGTATATGATTCCCTGGGTTGGGACTAGAGATATCTCTGGAGTTTGTATGGTTGACCAGATATTTTTTCTGGTGTTATTTGTGTATTTTGGTTTCCTCACACGCTGTACGTTATTTCACTGGCATTTCTAAAGTGATCGTAGGAAAGGGTCCATCTGTACTTTCGTTTCTGTACCTGCTTATCCTGTACCATGTTGCTGAAGCCAAGGTAGAGTGAACCTCTCTGGCTAGTACGCTAGTCTACCACATGCTAACTCCAGCAGAAACAATGATCTCAGCCCTGAGGGGCAGCAAAAATATCCAGTGTCCCACTTTTTCATGGCTTCATCCACTCCAGTGACGTAAGAACCAGGGAAGTGACGTAGGGAGAAACTTGTTGGATGTTGTGACACAGCATCACTCCAAGTCTCTTTACAATGTTCAACTTTGAGTGACTTCCAGTGATGCAGATCATGAGATTGAGTCGCTGGAATTGTGTTGCATCGCTTGAAGGGAACCAGTTACTGTAACTAGTTACTAGGGATGTAACGATTACTCATAAGGCAGTTAAAAATCGATTCATAGGTATCACGGTTCACATCGATTCTCTGAAAATTGAATCGCAGTACTTTTGTTAAACAGCAGAGGGCGCCATCTATTTATCCTTCTCTTGTCCAGAAGCGTAGGCGCCAGGCGGAATCGCCTTCTACTCTTAAACATGTTCATAAATGATTCATTACCCCTTTAGCACCGAAAGAATATCTGTAGTATTACGTGAATATCTGTAAAAGTCACGTTTTTCTATTAGCTCTGTCTGCTAGCATAGCATCTCTTCTTCACTGCTAGAATAGCTGCATGCCAACCGAGCACTGGGTTACCAGCGCCCTCTGCTGGTCCAAACAAATATCTGATGTAGATACAGTGCAATGAAGTCCAATTGTTAAGGCACAAAATACATTTTCAGTTGCACTTTTAAAAAGAACTATTTCGCAGTTTTGCATTGTTTACTATATAACCAGAATTTAAATTAATAGACTTCTTCTTCATTCGTATTGTTCTTTTATTAATTTCATTCAGGATTTATTTTTAGTTAAATTGCATTGTTTTAAATAGTTTATCAAGGGATTCTTTTGACATTGAAAAAATAGTAAAGGAAAATTGTACAGTATTTTCTAGTTTTTTTCCCAAAAAAAAAATAAAGGAATATTTTTCAGTCATCTTTTGTCTACAGTCCCAATTTGTAAAATAAATTGTGAGAGAATCGCATCGGGAGTTGAGTGAATCGTTACATCCCTACCAGTTACTTTAACTCGTTACTGTAACTAGTTACTGTAGTAGAGACTTCTCTTGGCACCTGAAGTAAATGTTCTCATCTATGGATCAAATCCAGATCTGTACTTCTCTCAAACTTCTTCCTTCTCCGTTTGTTCTTTACCAACATTCAACAATGGAGCAGAAACAAGTTGTCCTGCTTTTCCTGGTTTTAAAGCTCTGGTTTGGGCCCTCACCAGTTCTCCTGATCACCCACAATGCCGTGCGTTCTACGTCATCTCTGATACTTCGATACGGGCGGCAGTAGCTCAGTCCGTAGAGACATGGGTTGGAAACCGGAAGGGGGCTGGTTCAAGTCCCAATGCGGACCAAAATACAGAAGTTGTTCTGGTAGCTGGAGAGGTGTCAGGGCACTGTCGAAGTGCCCTTGAGCAAGGCATCAAACCCCAACACTGCTCTGGTGCGCTCCCTTCATAGTGGAAGAAGCCCCACTCTGACAGCGCTCCATTGATGCGTGTTCACAGGTTCTGGTTGTGCATGTGTGTGATTCAGACCTGTGTGTGTGAGAAGCATGTCCCTAAAAATAACAGAGAGTAACATTAATAAAATAATTAAAATTTAAAAAAAAATAAATTAAAAATACTTCCTGTATTTGATCTGGTTGTGTTCACACTGAACATATTCACTGTACACTTTGACTGGAAACGCTCTGAGGAGGACAATCAGGACTATCTGTCGCTGTGAACAAACCCTTAGATTAAGTTCCATTAAACTGATTCAATAGAATCAGAAACATCTGTAGACTGAACTTCTTTTTGTGTTTATAGAGTGTGAATTTATGTTTCCTCCATTTACACACGTCTATAATAATCATATGTTAAATACTAGTTAGTACTGGAACTAGTGTGTTAGAGTAAATGTGTATTTTCTGTGATAGAATGGAGACTCTGACATTGATCTCGGTTATAATATATATATATACACACACAGTATATACAGTATATATAGTGTAAAACACACTCATGTCATTACATTTAGAGGAACATAATGAAACACGTACATTTACATTATTTAGTGTCACACAGCTGGTGATTTCCTTCATTTTTAATGTTTCTTTGTTTTAAGCTTGAGTCGTATCTGCTTTACAATGAGACAGGCTCAGCTAACTACTGCTGTTAGCTTGATTGAACCACTAAACAGGGTTCACACATTTTTCTATCATTTCTCCAAACCAGATGTGGTAAAATGTGTTTTTTTTTTTTTTTACTGCAGTAAAAGTTTAGATACTGTAACAAGTTCATGACACATGACGCTGAAGAGGAGGACATAACATTTATTTAATATTCATTTCACATAAAAAATAACTAAATGACCAATCAGAACCCATGAGAACACTAAGACAACATGTGGTTGTACAGTCAAACCAAGCAGAAGGTTTCACTGGATTTATAGTTGTAGCTCCGCCCCCTTTAGAGACTCACACCTGAGACCAATGTTCAATCAGGCCCTGGATGTATGGGACAGAAAACAAACACACACACACACACACACACACACACACACACACACACACACACACACACACACACACACACACAGGTTGTCACAATACTTTGGTAAAAGTTCCGTTTCAACTTCTTAATAAAAAATAAAATATGAAATAACATTAAAAAATGTAATGCATTCTTATACTTATTAAAATAAATTGCAAACTCAACAAGTCAAAAAAAAGGTGATGATACGTCCAAACCCAGACATCCCTGTATAACATTTAAACTGAAATATTATGATCAGAGGTTGACAGTTACATTGTAGACCACAGGTATCAAACTCAAGGCCCGGGGGCCAAATCCGGCCCTTTAGAGCATTAAAATCGGCCCATAAAACATTTGAAAAATGAGAGAAAGCATTAATCACTGCAAATTACTATAAAATGACAAATGTATACATTTATGGAAACTCCACTTGTAGGTTCATTAAAAAACGTTTTAAATAACTTAGACATGGAAGTGCAACATAGGAAACAATAACAGAGATATGGTTCTTTTTTCACAAATATACAGAACACTTAGGATCAAACTGTTATGTATTCGGCCACTGAGCAAAAATGAGTTTGGCTCACCTGTTGTAGACGATGTGCCAAAAAATACAGCACAGTCCTATTATATTTTATATCTCTGCTCAGTTACAGTCACCTGTAACACACTGTATACAGTTACAGTCACATGTAACACACTGTATACAGTTACAGTCACCTGTAACACACTGTATACAGTTACAGTCACATGTAACACACTGTATACAGTTACAGTCACCTGTAACACACTGTATATAGTTACAGTCACATGTAACACACTGTATACAGTTACAGTCACATGTAACACACTGTATACAGTTACAGTCACCTGTAACACACTGTATACAGTTACAGTCACATGTAACACACTGTATACAGTTACAGTCACATGTAACACACTGTATACAGTTACAGTCACATGTAACACACAGTATACAGTTACATCACATGTAACACACTGTATACAGTTACAGTCACATGTAACACACTGTATACAGTTACATCACATGTAACACACTGTATACAGTTACAGTCACCTGTAACACACTGTATACAGTTACAGTCACATGTAACACACAGTATACAGTTACATCACATGTAACACACTGTATACAGTTACAGTCACATGTAACACACAGTATACAGTTACAGTCACATGTAACACACTGTATACAGTTACAGTCACATGTAACACACAGTATACAGTTACATCACATGTAACACACTGTATATAGTTACAGTCACCTGTAACACACTGTATACAGTTACAGTCACATGTAACACACAGTATACAGTTACATCACATGTAACACACTGTATACAGTTACAGTCACATGTAACACACAGTATACAGTTACAGTCACATGTAACACACTGTATACAGTTACAGTCACATGTAACACACAGTATACAGTTACATCACATGTAACACACTGTATACAGTTACAGTCACATGTAACACACAGTATACAGTTACAGTCACATGTAACACACTGTATACAGTTACAGTCACATGTAACAAACTGTATACAGTTACAGTCACATGTAACACACAGTATACAGTTACAGTCACATGTAACACACAGTATACAGTTACAGTCACATGTAACACACTGTATACAGTTACAGTCACATGTAACACACAGTATACAGTTACAGTCACATGTAACACACTGTATACAGTTACAGTCACATGTAACACACAGTATACAGTTACATCACATGTAACACACTCTATACAGTTACAGTCACATGTAACAAACTGTATACAGTTACAGTCACATGTAACACACAGTATACAGTTACATCACATGTAACACACTGTATACAGTTACAGTCACATGTAACGCACAGTATACAGTTACAGTCACATGTAACACACTGTATACAGTTACAGTCACCTGTAGCACACTGTATACAGTTACAGTCACATGTAACACACTGTATACAGTTACAGTCACATGTAACACACTGTATACAGTTACAGTCACATGTAACACACTGTATACAGTTACAGTCACATGTAACACACTGTATACAGTTACAGTCACCTGTAGCACACTGTATACAGTTACAGTCACATGTAACACATTGTATACAGTTACAGTCACATGTTGCCAATTTAACCACATTCACGTTTCATCATGCCCATTATTTTCCAGTTTAAAATAATTGTTCTAATATTGACACTTTGAACCTTTTTTTTTAACCACTTTTTCTGTCCATTTTTCACCACTTCAATTTGCAATTTTTGACCAATTTCTGTGGTTTTTAAAATCCCATTTCACCACTTTTTCCAATATTTTTGGTCACTTTTAACTCATTTTATTAGTGATTAAAACCAGGATTTCCATCTTTAAGATGACTATAATAATAATAATAATAATAATAATAATAATAATAATAATAATAATAATAATAATAATAATAAATGTTCCTGGATAACAGTGGATATTATTCAGATGAATAATTAAATGTGGTTATCACAGATTCATAGAACAATGGACCATCATTTTACTGACTTTATGGATGGGCCCTAAAAGCTCTTATAGATGGTTCTGTCTCCACATGACTGTGGGTTGAAAAGGTTGAGAACCACTGAACTAAGTGACTAACAGGGTTAGAATGGAATCCAGTGGTTTTTTTTTGTTTATTTTTAATTGTGCAGACTGCAGCATTACAATGATTACTGTGGGTATTATTACTGTGGTTAATATAATTTCATATGAACTTGTGATGAACTCATCCTCACCCTCACCCCCCAGCTCTGCCACCTTTTGTCACCGACTTCCTGTGAAGTGTTGATTAATCGCCCTGAGACAAAACGGAGACGCTTTCTCTCTGGCACCAAACTTTGAATTATGACACTCTGTAAAACCTCAGGCACATACTGTACATCAGCTCAGATCAGGAAACTTCCTAATGTTACACCTGTAATCAACCGTATCCATGGAAACCCTGGAACAACTCTTTGATGTCAATTTTTAAAAAGGAACGGAAGACGATTAGGGCCAATTCAGAGGGAGAAAATAAATTTGGGCAAATCAAGATTAAAGTCTAAATGTTGAGATTAAAGTAAAAATATTGAAGATGATCTCAAAATACAATATTTTGACAAAAGTCTAAAGTTTGGATGGAGACTGTTTGGTAGTGTTGTAGTAGTCGAGACTGGTCTTGGTCTCGAGTCTATTTTCTTTTTAAAGTGGTGTTTTTTTTTGTGTCTTTAGACTCCAATTATATATTTGTATATAATATGTTCCCTACAATATAAACAGGTTCACAATATAACTATTTTTTATAGTTTCTGTTTCCACTGTATCCAGAATAATAATAATAATTCTCAACAAGAACTGTTGATTGATTTGTCACATGACTGATCCAGGGTTTGAGTTTGTTTTATTTAGTTTCACATCTTATTTCTTGGCAGAAATACTTTTAAACACTTGCTGTACATTCAGCTGATATAGAAATCTTGTTTTCAAATATGTAGAATTATTGTGAATTTATCAGTAGCAGTTTTTATATTTTAGCTAATTTTTTGCAGGCACCTTTTTTTCTCAATCAAATGTATTTAAAATAAACTAAAATTAAAGAGAGAATGTTATTTAACTGTTGAACATTGCCATATTTTTATTTATTTATATATTTTTTTAAATAAAAAAAAAATAAAATGTTTATGGTCTTGGTCTCAGATAGTGTGGTCTTGAACACAACACTGCTGTTTGGTCCTCGTCAGCTTCTGTAGATTTGACTTTATTAGAAAACCTTTAACTTTTATCACCATATTGTAGAGTTAAATTTTTTAAATTTGAAAATGAAAAGACTGTAATCTCAAAATTTTTACCTTATTCTTTACCTAATTTCAAATTTATTCTCGACATTTCAATTTAAATCTTAGCTTTTTGATTTTAATCTCAACATTTCAACTTTAATCTCAAAATTTCAACTTTAATCTTGAAATGTTTACTTTATTCTCGAAATTTCAAATGTATTCTCAAAATATTAATTTTATTCTAAAATGTTCTAATTTATTCTTAAAATTTCTCATTAATTCTCGACATTTCAACTTCAATCTCAAATATGTAATTTTATTCTCAAAATTTCAAATTTATTCTCAAAATTTCAAATTTATTCTCAAAATTTCAACTTTATTCTCAAAATTTCAACTTTATTCTCGACACTTTGCTTTTTGTTTTTTTCTCTACTTTTACAAAAGGTCAAAACAAACAAAGAAATATGGAAACACTTTTACACTTACAATGCACCATAGTAAATCTGTTTTTAAGCTAATCAAAATGATAAACTTGTTGTGGAGTTTATAAAAGTATAGTTTTGATCACTGCTGCTTCAAACGTTGGTAAAATAAAACATCTGTAAACTTTTTTGCTCTTTGGTTTGATTCGCTCCGTCAGATGTTCGGACTGTGGGCAGCGATCACATGACGTGTGATTAAATGCAGATGTTAATGTAAATATGTGAAAGCTCTGTGAATGTTTCTAACTACACAACCTGATCAAAGCCTCCAACACAGACTCACAAAAGCCTTTGATGTACGTTGGAATTATTCTGGGACGACTTTTCATTTCCCATTTTTTACGCTTTTGAGTTTTGATTACGACTACATGCTCTCTCCGATTGATGTGCAATTTTCAACGGCCTTTGTTGAGGAACAGAACAAACACATACAGTAGTTCATCCTTAAAATGGATTTCTACCACGTATTGTGTAACTCTGCCTTATGGATGAAATGGTATCACAGCGGGGCCATAAAAATCGATATGTGTTGTTGTTTTTGTCAGTTTTTAGCCATTATGTGTGTTTTTGTTCTTGTGTGTTATTTTCTGTTATTTTATGCTTTTTTGTTGTTGATTCGTGCGTTTTTGTCACTTTCTCTATTTATGTCGTTTTTTTTTGTATTTTCCTGTAATTTTGTGCATTTTTGTTGACAGTTTGTGTGTCTTTGGGTTTTTGTTGTCATTTTGTTTAAATGGTTGTTGTGTTTGTCTTTGTGGTTATTTTGTGTATTTTTAGAATTTTTTTGTCTGTTTCTTGTGCTTTTTGCATTTTGCTGTGGTTTTGTGTGTTTTGGGAGTTATTTTGTGCATTATATTGGACTTTATATTTTTTCCAACTTCTTGAAATTACATTTTTGGGGGCCGCACATACTGTTTGGCTTTTGGATATCAGAGGTTTATTATTTCATGTACATTGGCACTCCAGCAGTGTTGATACGGCATGTGTTTGTGCACGTATTTGTGTGTGTGTGTGTGTGTGTGTGTTAATGGACACACGATCGCCGTCTCATTTTTGGCCCGTGGTCGCCCGTTTTCGCCCGTTTCCTGCAAGCGATGGTGAAACTTGAGAGACCCCTAAAATACTGTGCAGTAATTGGAATTGCTTTATCTTCGTTCTCATCAATTAATGTGCAATTTTCCATTTAATCACTATCACGCTCGCTGCATTTGCAATTAAAATGAGGTCTGATAATAACGGAGAAGATGCCTTTCAGCTGATAGCGTTTGGAATGAGAACACAAAGACACAATCAGTCAGTCAGTAGTACACAACAACACACACACACACACACACACACACACACACACACACACACCACACACACACACACACACACACACACACACACACACACAGACACACACACACACACACACACACACACACACCCTGCTATAATAAAACATGCAGATTTGCAACTAATTGGAAACCAAACCCAGTGTTTAACACGGGAACGTTGGCACATTTTGGACGTCATTTAAAAGTTTCATCTCTGGTTCCTTTAGACCAATGGTTCTTAAACTTTTTATGGTTTGAGTCCGACTCTAACATTTTGCTTAGAAAACTATTTAAAAATATGTATAGATCATAATGATGGAATGAATGAGTGATAACACACATTTTAAAGAATCTCATTTAGTATAAAACAGTATTTAGTGTCTCCTGAATAGATTTATTTCTATAGTTTTTATTATTTCCATACATCTCATGCCTAGTGTGGGACCAAGACTGACTTTAGTATTTTCAGTTCATGTTTTAATCAATATCATTTCCATCACACGTGTTAAACCCGTGGCCAGGGGGCCAAATCTCACCCTTTAGAGCATCCAACTTGGCCTGCAAGAGAAAGTAAAAATGACAGAATATCATTGTGTAAATGAAACTCAACATTATTTGCAGGTGCTCACAATTTTCCCGATGCTTATATCACATAAACCAGTGGAAAAACTCAAAATTCTTACAAAATCTTTCAATTTTCCACAAATTTTGATGTAATATTTCCCTTATTTAAATCAAAATGTGTTACATAATTTAGGAACATTAAAGTGTAGATCCTATTGGAACTGATATCTATCACTTATTGGTGGATATGGTCAGTTTCTAACATGTTTAGTATTTTATGTATATGTAGAAATTTAAACTAGGAACAATAATGTTGAAATTACTCGTTTTCCAACATAAAATCTGTGGCCCACTAGAGATGAAACGTCTGTATTTGGCCCCTGAACTAAAATGAGTTTGATGATTTACATCATCATTATAATGATTATCATTTTTAACTTAAAATAAACATGACAAAACCCCACAGAGGACACGTTTTATTTTATTTTTAGTTTCATCCAACAACAACAACAACAACAACAACAACAACAACAACAACAACAACAACAACAACAACAACAACAACAACAACAACAACTGGGACTTTTTTACACAGTCTCATTAATCTGTTCTAAAAACCCTCAACTTTCAGTTAGGAAATGTTTATGTGTTGCCTATAAGGTTGGGTTCCAAATAGGAACGGAGTACGGGGATGCATTTACGCCGTCTCAGGGTCCTAGTGCCAGCCTCCCGATGAAGTCTAGTACGTTTACCGAGGTACATGTGAATTTAATAAGTCTGTGTGTGTTTAATAAGTCTGTGTGTGTTTAATAAGTCCGTGTGTGTTTAATAATAAGTCTGTGTGTGTTTAATAAGTCTGTGTGTGTTTAATAAGTCTGTGTGTGTTTAATAAGTCTGTGTGTGTTTAATAAGTCTGTGTGTGTTTAATAAGTCTGTGTGTGTTTAATAAGTCTGTGTGTGTTTAATAAATCTGTGTGTGTTTAATAAATCTGTGTGTGTTTAATAAATCTGTGTGTGTGTGTTTAATAAATCTGTGTGTGTTTAATAAGTCTGTGTGTGTTTAATAAATCTGTGTGTGTGTTTAATAAATCTGTGTGTGTGTTTAATAAATCTGTGTGTGTTTAATAAATCTGTGTGTGTGTTTAATAAATCTGTGTGTGTTTAATAAATCTGTGTGTGTGTTTAATAAATCTGTGTGTGTGTTTAATAAATCTGTGTGTGTGTTTAATAAATCTGTGTGTGTGTTTAATAAGTCTGTGTGTGTTTAATAAGTCTGTGTGTGTTTAATAAGTCTGTGTGTGTGTTTAATAAATCTGTGTGTGTTTAATAAGTCAGTGTGTGTTTAATAAGTCTGTGTGTGTTTAATAAGTCTGTGTGTGTTTAATAAGTCTGTGTGTGTGTTTAATAAATCTGTGTGTGTTTAATAAGTCAGTGTGTGTTTAATAAGTCTCTGTGTGTTTAATAAGTCTGTGTGTGTTTAATAAGTCTGTGTGTTTAATAAGTCTGTGTGTGTTTAATAAGTCTGTGTGTGTTTAATAAATCTGTGTGTGTTTAATAAGTGTGTGTGTTTAATAAGTCTCTGTGTGTTTAATAAGTCTGTGTGTGTTTAATAAGTCTGTGTGTTTAATAAGTCTGTGTGTGTTTAATAAGTCTGTGTGTTTAATAAGTCTGTGTGTGTTTAATAAGTCTGTGTGTGTCTGTGTTAAAGTCTACATGTTTATGTCTCTGTCCATCCACTCTTTTCATTATATTCATGTCTTTTAAGTCTTTTATTACATAGTCTAGGGTTGAGTCCAGGCCGCCGCCATCTTGGATTATCGTCACCTGCGCGTCATTGCTGAAAGTCGCACAAGTGCAGAACAACTAAAATGAACTTAATCTTTCTCAACTAGAACAAATTGATTTGTCACATGACTGTTCCAGGGTTTGTCTTATTTAGTTTCACATCTACCTGTAGATCTATGTTTTTTACACTGATGACAACTTGTTTGTAGTTTTATTTCAGAAAGTTTCACTTTTACAGTTACAGTTGGAAACCTTTGTTAATTGAATACTGTAGTTACAGTACAGCAACCAAAAATAACCTTTTTCAAATTAAATCTGACCTGTTGACTTGCGCAACTCAAAGAATTGAAATTGAGAATCATTTAGAACAGAAATGGAAATTGAGAATCAGACTTAAAATCAGAATCGTTAAAATCCAAACGATGCCCAACCCTAGTTGCCTAGCAACAGCCTAGTTTCCCTTCCAGTCGTTGACCTATTTGTTTTATGATGAATGATTAAATAAACCTGCGATGGACTGGCGCCCTGTCCCTGGTGTAGCCCCGCCCAGCGCCCAATGAGAGCTGGAGATTGGCACCGGCAGACCCCCGTGGCCCTAAACAGGAAGTGGGTCTGAAAGTGGATGTATGGATGGATTAAATAAACAAATCATAATCTCTTGTAGCTCAATACTGTTGACTATTAAAATGTGCTGTTAGATAAAAGATATTTAACTACACGACCTCTTGTGTGACATCACTTTGGCCAAAAGCGTCTGATAAATGAAGTTGTAGAATTATAAATCACACTATGAATTATTATTATTATCCTAGAAATCGTGCTGCACAGCGCTGCCCTCTGCGTAAGGCTGGACAGTGTTGTTGGAGGTTATAAAGTGTGCTTGGTTTTCATCAGTTCTGGTTCAAACTTTGGTAAAATAAAACATGTCTAAACTTTATTCATGTGAGTGATTCTGCGTTTAGCGTGATTAGCATCAGCAGGAGTTTTTGGAGCTGGAAGCAGGAGTTCTGCATAATGTTGCTATAAAAACCTTCTATCTCAGCACAAACTGGATCATTATTGTCCCATTAGGACTCCTTCCTAATAATTCTTTTAACAGTAGATTTTAGTCTGCGACTCATTTAGCAAAGCGTTGATGTGATTTCCTATTGTGGAATAGTTTTATATCTTTATGGTAGTTTGTACAGTTTCATGGTAGAGTTTCTGAGTTGATGGTTCTGTAATGAAGTGATGAGATCTGACCTCTTCATACTCAGATTACTCCACGTTTTCTTGATTCTAGAAATGACAATATGGTGGAAAAGCTGAGTCTCCTCTGAACATCCATCCATGGAGGTTTCTCATCATCCTTTGCTTTTTCACTTAAATCCATTGGTATTTTTAATCTCTCTCTCTCTCTTAGACTTTAGTCTCTCTTTCTCTTTTCCTCGTGTGTAACGAGTTTGTCTAAACAAAGCAGCATCTTTAATGATTCCGTCACATGTGATTAAAATGACCGTAATGACATGATACTACGATAACAAACAACTCATTAGCTTTCAGAAACTTCTCAGATAGAGCAAATATTAGTGGTCTTTAAAATCGATTTGCCAATATATCGCGATATTTCACCGTGCAATTACAGTATTAATCCAAAAAATACCCAAATCAATTTTCTTAATCATGTTTTTCAATGAAAAAAACATTTAATGTCGCTAACATCTGCATATATATATATATATATATATATATATATATATATATATATAGTCCTCTATGACTTTTTTTTAATAAAACATATTTTGGGCACTTTTACTTTTAAAAAAGTAATAATTTAAGAACAGAATCAGAATCTGTTGTAGAAGCAAAATGTAATTTCAAACTTTGATAAACAAACCACTTGTTTTTGATATTTGTTCTTGAATTACAGTTCGTTATTTACTTAAAAAGAAAATGAAATAAAATGTATTTCATACCATTTTGTACTTGTAAAGGTTACATTTGTGAATATTGATATTACAATATGTACATCGTATTGCAGACGTAGGCAACTGGCGGCCCAGGGGCCACATGCGGCCCTCACTTTAATTTTGTGTGGCCCCCAAAGCAAACACACAAAATGCAACATTAACGAAAAACACACAAGGTGACAACAATAGACAAAATTAATCCACAAACACACAAAACAAAAAAGAAATCAGAGAAAATTATACAAAACGGTAAATGGACTTGATTTATATAGAGCTTTATCACCACTGAAACAGTCTCAGAGCGCTTTACATATCAACTCATTCACTCAATCACGCCATGCAAGGCGCTAGTCGACCACTGGGAGCAACTTAGGGTTCAGTGTCTTGCCCAAGGACACTTCTACACATAGTCAGGTACTGGGATCGAACCCCCAACCTCTCGATCAGAAGACGACCCTCTACCACCTGAGCCACGGTCAGGTGGGAGGTTGTCAAATGACAATAAAACTTCACAAAACAATAACAACATAAAATGACTCCAAAACCAACAACAATAATACACAAAACAATCTCACAAAACTACAGACAAAAACAAAACAAAAAACAAAAAACAAATTACAGACAAAACACACAAAGCTTTTGTTCTTTTGTGTATTTTTCTACATGTCAATAATGTGACCCTCGGAATAAACAATCACGTTTATTTGCACAGTTGTCCACGTCCGTCGTATTGTTTAGTATTAGTATATATCTTATTGTGACATGCACATTGTGATTGTATCGTTAGATTAATGATTATGTACAGCTCTATATGATGCACATTATATATGGCTGTACCTGTAACTTCTATCACAATGAGGGCAACAAAAATGTGATTGTCTGCTCCAAGGGACCACATTATCATCATTTATGTTAGCATTTAGAAGAATGAATACAGGAAAGAAGAAATGGTTTTGTCTTTGTCGTCCTTTTATGTGGGATTTCTTGTTTTTATATATATATATATATATAGTTTTTAGACATTTTGTGTGTTTTTGAATTTATTTTTTTGGCAATATGGCAGATTTTTGTTGCCTTTGTGTTTTTCCAAGTCATGTCTGTTTTTTTTTTGTCATTTTGTGAATTTTTCTGTCATTTTAGGAAATTTCATTAGCATTTTGTGTCTTTGAAGTCCCTTTGTATTTGTTGCTGTTTTTGTCGTGATTTTATTTAGTGTGTCTTTGTTGACATTTTGCTGTCGTTCTTTGTGTTTCTGGAGTTTTGTGAGTTATTATAACACAATTTTGTTTTGGGGGCCACACAATATTAGACGGAGGGCCGCGTGTGGCCCCCGGGCTGCCAGTTGCTTATGGCTGATATATTGTTTAAAAGTGGAGACATTTAGATTTTTGTAATAAGATCAAATCTTTAATGACGTTCAACATGACATTCATCACAACCACCTGTGTGCTTCCCTCCAGCCACATTTAAGGGTCCCCCCCCATGTTAGGCACATACAGTAGGTTATATGGAGCTTAGGGCTGGGGTCCAGCTGTGCTGCAGTAGCGGTCGGGGGTCCAGAAGTGTGCATGTGTGTGTAAAACAGTACTGAACCAATTAGCTCTGTCAGTGGGGGTAGGGGTGGGGGTGGGGGGTTCCACAGGGTACGGCCCTCAACCCTGTGGGGTCCCGGCCAATAGCAATTAGCCCAGCAACAAGGGTCCTAATTAGGCCTTTTTGATTGGTTGGGTTACAGCAGCCTCACACAACCAAGGTGACTCGACCACAACGCAGCACTTTGAAGGCGGCGCTAATTAGCAAAACTAGCGTAGCCGCCTGCAATTGGTAAACAAGTGTTTTTATGAAGCTGCTGCTGCAAAAAATAGTGAGGATGCATTGGTATCCTCACTATTGTATTCGTTCCCCTTTATTATTATTCTTCTACTATGTTATTCTTCTTCCGTATCCTCAAACTCCTCCCACAATTTTCAACCAATTTCAACAATTAAGGTATCAAACTCTTCAGAAAATTCTGCACTTCTCTGCTATATCTCAGTGTTTTGAAAACTTTTCAACTTTTTGAGTTATTTCTCGTGGAACTTTTTGCTCTCTTCCACTTACAATGAAAGTTCAAACCTTTTTGACCCTCTCGTGCACTTTGACCCTCTTCATCGTCGGCCATTTTGAAACTGATCCAAACCATTCAACTGTTTCAACCTTTTCAAACATTTCAAACTTTTTCAAACTTTTCAACCTTTTTTAACCTCTTCAACCTTTTCAACCTTTTTCAAACTTTTCAAACTTTTTCAAACTTTTCAACCTTTTTCAACCTTTTTCAACCTTTTCAAACTCTTTCAACCTTTTTTTTTGACCTTTTTCAACCTTTTTTAAACCTTTAAACTAACTTTTCAACTAATGCTTCAGCTGTTTGTTCACTTTCAGCTCATACTGGGAATTTACTTATACTAGTATATAAACTGGTTTTAGCTCCGGCAAAGAACATTTTTTTTAAATGAAATAATTTATTAACTGTAGCATTTCAGTCCAAATAAATGTGACATCGCACAACTTTGAACCAAGCTGCAGCTACGTAGCAAGTATGAGCTCTGTCTGTCCCTGTCTGTCCCTGTCTGTCCTTGTCTGTCCTTGTCTGTCCCTGTCTGTCCTTGTCTGTCCCTGTCTGTCCCTGTCTGTCCTTGTCTGTCCTTGTCTGTCCCTGTCTGTCCCTGTCTGTCCTTGTCTGTCCCTGTCTGTCCTTGTCTGTCCCTGTCTGTCCCTGTCTGTCCTTGTCTGTCCCTGTCTGTCCTTGTCTGTCCCTGTCTGTCCCTGTCTGTCCTTGTCTGTCCCTGTGTGTCCCTGTCTGTCCTTGTCTGTCCTTGTCTGTCCCTGTCTGTCCTTGTCTGTCCCTGTCTGTCCCTGTCTGTCCCTGTCTGTCCTTGTCTGTCCCTGTCTGTCCCTGTCTGTCCCTGAGCACCAGAGATACAGTATTTGAGACACAGACAGACAGAGATTCCTTGTTTTTATAGATAGATGTTACACACATTGCAGTTGGCACAACTCACAAGATGTTTTTTTCTTTTGCCCCCCGGTAAGAATCCCTATGGGTTTATCATGTGTTATTGATCACAGCACCACCTGCTGGCTACTGTTGTTATAAGATACTTCATGGATTCCTAATCCTTATTTACCTACTTCCTGCTTTGTGTTTCTCTCCAGTCTCAATGTGAAGCTGTCCCATGATGCAACATGTTTCTCCAGCACCTACAGTGACAATGATGGCCACTCAGAGCGTTCCTCCACCATCGTATCAGGAGAGCCAACAGGTACGAGCAATCAGCAAATCAGCAACGAGAAGTGGGGTCACATGTTGGTCACATGTAGAGATGGTACCTTTCACATTGGAAACAATACTCGATACCTGTGAATCAGTATCAATGGTACCAATATTGGGTACTTTTGTGTGTGTTTGTGCTGTAATAAACTGTTCCAATTTACAATATTTATTTCTCATAATAATAATAATAATAATAATAATAACAACGCTGCATTAGCTTAGCATTTGCATAAATTAGCATTAACATTAGCATTAGTTAGCATTAACATTGATAAAATTTAGCATTAGCTTGCATTGACATTAGCTAGCATTAGCTTAAGCAATCATTGTCAGTGTCCTTTCAGATCATTTCAACACATGTGCGTAGACTACGTCACTTCCTTCTCTCATATTCTTTAAGACAGAGCTGCTGGGACGTGATATTAGAAAGTAAACTGACCATACGACGTTTGTTAAATATTTTATTAGTACATATTTAAATACGTGACTGTTTTGTGGTGTTTTTAATTGTTAATTAAAACAAATGGATAAAAACACAATACACAACATTGAGAATCAAAAACCAAACAGCAAATAAGATAATATTCAAAAATGATCGGAATTCACTCAAAACATAAATTTATAATTCTTTTTAAATAGCAGGTTTTCAACATTTTAAATAATACACAAACTACCGACTGGATGGAGACACGTTTATGCATGCGTTAAAAGGATCTGAAAGGATCCGGTCCGTGAAAGGATTAGGCACTGACAAGCATTATCATTAGCTAGCATTAGCACTAACCTAGCATTTGTTCTAATCTTGCATTAGCATTAGCCTAGCATTACCACTAACCTAGCAATAGCATTAAAATTAGCCTAACAGTAGCAATAACCTCACAATAACATTGGCCTAATATTAATATTAACCTATAGCATTAACATTAGCCAAGCAATAGCATTAACCTAATATTAACTTAGCATTAGTCTAGCATTAGCACTAACTTAGCATTAGCATTCACCTAGCATTAGCAACAATTGTTTCACAAATTTCTTCATTCTTTTTTTAAATAATGCACTAATTTAACAACAGCTCTATGTGAGAGGATCTATATTGACAGTATTTGTGTGCATAGGTGAAAAATGAAAGCTGAGTCAGCGTTCCTCTGTTACCCATTTTTGGCCAAAATAACTGAGTTTTTGTTTGGTGCGACTGGTAGTGCCAGAGCTTAGTTGGTTCTGATCCTGTTTATTAGGAATCCACAAAAAAAAAAAAAAAAAAATGAAGCAATTTGGTCGTAAACCTAAAAAGCAACAAATTTGGTTCCCATCCTTAGTCACATGACAAGTGGTCAGACTGGAATAAATACAAAAATGGAAAGATTTAGCATTAAATACAGTCCCTACACTCTAACACACACATATAGATATAAATATAAAACACATATGATGTCCTAATTACTAATTAGTCTAATGTGACACTCAGACACGTTATAAGGTCATAAAATCCTCCTCATTATTAAGAAGCTGGTGCAGATCACGTCTCTGTAGGTTCGTTTAAATGAATTCCTCTACGTTTGACTCGTACGCTGTAATTAAGACGTAATACACGCTGTATGTCAGAGCAGGAGAATGAGAGGTCCGCCCCCCCGCCTGCTGGGGGGGGCGGACCTCAGCACAACACGTGCTCCCTCCCGTAGGTCGCCGTGATAATTGGAACATCATTTTTAATAATTTTTTTACTACTGTAGCAGCGTGTGAGGTGGAGCGGGTTCATCCGATGACCTAACCCTGCGACTCTCTCTACCCCCGCCCGCAGGATTAGTGCCAGGGGAGACACAGCCGCTCACTCGGCAAATGCAAATGAGAGCTAGTTAAGTGTGAAGGAGCTAATTTATTTCCCATTTGGTGTTGGGATTAAGACTTGAAGCCCTCCACCCTCACGGCACCAGAAAAAAAAAAAAAAAAAAGAAGGGTAAAGGGGGGTTGGGATGATATCATCATCTAGACTCAGTGAGAGCTCACAGTGAACTGAAGGAGGAGAGGAATCAGAGACATTACTTGGTTTTTGCTCATTTCATAACAAATAAAAAAGATTCCGATGGAAATGATGATAAAACGGTGCATATGTCCATGACACAATCTAAAAACATACATACATACAACACTGACCTGTTGAGCAACAATGATCCATAATAATACGGTTTAAGGAGTATAGCAGAACAATGGATAAACATGATTTATATAACAGATATCAGGATGTGGTTATAAATAATACTGAATCTCAGTTGAAAGTAACGTGGCGTTCCACAAGGATCAGTCTTAAGACCAAAATGATTTACTCTTATATATAAATATATAAATGAGATTTTTGTCTGCATCAAGCGTACTAAAAAGTTTTGTGTTTGCTGATGATACACATGTATTTTGTACAGGAGAAGATATGTTGAAGGTTTGATTACAATAAGTTCATCTTTAAATGAAAATAAAACCATTTTTTCAGGTAATAGAAATGTTAAAAATGCAAAACTACATCAAAACGATGTTTATGAAGCTGAATTATTAGATGTCTACATTGGAAATCACATATTGAGTACAAAAGTGTCCAAATCAATACGCATACTATATAAAACTATGGACTCACTAAACAAAAACAGCGTTTAGTTGATATATTGTCCCTTGGTTATGCCATACCTAACATATTTGTGTCGTGGTGTGGGGAAATACACAAAAACTATTATAGATACATTAGTAAAATGACAAAAGACAGCTGTTAAAATTATTTAATAGTATAGGATATATTGATTAATTGATTTAACTAAAAACCTGAAAATTGCAGAATATTGTATTTATTAAAATACTGGAGATAATATTGTTACTAATAGTATTCAAGACTTTGAATTGAATAGTATTAGAATTGAATTTTCAAACTTTCATGTACTGTATAATGCATATTCAGACTTTTATTATATATACAGTATATTCAAAAGTTCATACAAATATATATATATATATATATATATATATATATATATATGAATGCTACTGATGAAAGGTATAAATTACCAGTGTGCAGAGGGAAAAGGAGGGGCTAAATTGCCTGTTTATTTCTTTTTTTCTTTTTTTTTATACAATTTGTATTTAAATTGTATCAATGTAGAATATTAATCAAAATAAATAAAGTCAATCAATCAATAATCTAAATTATCTGCACAAGTTTGAACTTGTGTGTAACTGTGTGTATGTGTTGTTGTGTGGCAGATGACGGGCACGACTCAGCAGAACAATAAGACCCCACAGGTCCACATCCCAGCAGCGTCTGCAGCAGGAAACGCTTCAGTCAGCGTGACCCTTGACCCCCAGGCCCAGCTCGAGTCTGACAAGAGGGCCGTGTACAGGTCAGTGCACGTTACTACACACACACACACGAGGTCGTTCTCTGCTGTTGGATCAACACATTAACGTCTCAGCTGGTTCTGCTTCTTCAGGTTTGAACATTTTCAACGTTTTGTTTTTGTGAACATTTCATTTCCGTTCCTGGAGAATATCTTTCACTTGTTTTACACCAGGGGCCAAATATGGACCAGTTTGACCTTAAGTGGGCCACAGATCTTAGGTTGGGAAAAAATGTTTAACATTAATAGTTTTCATTATTAGTTCAATTCACTGCAAAAAAAATATTGATTTTGTCACTATTTTTTACATAATTTAGAGGAATGTCGTAGAAATCTTTCCACAATTTGCAATTAAAAATGACTCCATTAATGTGATATAAACAAAGGAAACATGCAAACCTCTAGAAATATTGTACAGTTGGTGAATTTTAAATATCTACTACTGGATTATTTGGTCATTTACACAATAAGTCATGTTTTCTCGATGATTTTTCTCCTTTGGCCTGAATCAGATGCTCTAAAAGGCCAGATTTGGCCCCCGAGCCTTGAGTTTGACACATGATTTACAGAAACCAATGATTATTATATAAGACGTTCTGATGGCTTTGATTCCAATGACGACCACGGGCCTAAAACATCAAAGCATTTAAAATTAAACTGAGAAAAGACTTCCTTTCATTCTTCTTCTGTGTCATTTTTAAACACTTCCAATACATTCTCTCACTCATCAAAGGCAGCTTAGGTTCCACTGATCTGAATGTGTTGAGATCATGTAGATAATCATCCAGAGAACCTGTATAATCTGAACAAAGGGACTTTATTCAACGCCACATATAATCACAGCTGAGATCTAAAGACTTTCAGTGATTTTTGCCAAACACGAGCAAAGAAAAGCATTTTTGACTCAGATCACATTTGTAAAACATGGTTTATTTCTCTTTTCACGCCAACAGTCATTTTCAAAGGTAAGCATCACTTCTCAGACAGTCTAAGGCTGATCAGAACACACACACACACACACACACACACACACACACACACAGTGAGTCAGTGACACTGGGTTTAGATCAAAGCTAAAGATCAAAGCTAACAGCATGTTCACATCTTTACTGTGTGTTTGTATCAGTTGTGTTTCATTCTGAATGACATGGCTGCACTTTTGTGTTGATGAGTCATGTGAACAAATGTGCATGAAGAGCAATGGAAACAATATGCTCTAATTACACTTCTTTCTTTCCTCAGCCACAGATTAGGAATATTATCTTTACACACAATTATGAGATGCATACTTAAAGTATTTTTGTTTGATTTTGTACTGTGTTAAACCAGAATATTAACACTTGGACTCTGACCCTAAATAACTCACGTATTAAAGATAAATAAATTAATGGCATGAATACACACAAAGCATGAACATCGTTGGCAACATTTTTGTCTTTTCCTGAATTTATTGGGAATCATAAAACATAGAATATATCAGGTACAGTATATATCACACAGTGAAGTATGGTCTTTAGCTGTAACTGTGGGTAAAACCAACACTGCATATATTTGAGTGTGACCTTCGGACTCATAATTAAAATTATAATGTTAATCACCTTATGTCCTTATGTCCATGTTCATTAAATATGTTTTACTGTAAGTAACAGAAGTAAGGCCCTATAAATTCATTAAATCTTTTCCAAATTCTGTTTTCCACATTGATTTTTTAAATTCCATTTTGTTTATTTGACATATTTTAATTATTTTTACGAAAATATAAATTTTCAACTCCTGTGAGGAAGCAAATTAAACAAGAAAACATAGTCATCAACATCCCCCGCCATAGTGGTCATTTCCTAAATGTCCTAAATCTAAGAACTTATGTATATATAAGAAAATATTATCACATCAGAATATAAAATGACTAACTATCTTATTATGTTAAACTGATGGACGGAGCTCAAACCTACTGTATATCCTCCTTTACACTTTGTGACGGGACATAATAATAATAACTAGAACTGCAGGCAGTTATGAAAGGGGGCCAAGCCTTCCCGCACGACGCGGAGCCCATGGAAGTACGTCACAAACGATGACGGGCTTGGGGCGAGCGTCAGGACACAGGTCAACGTAGAACGTAACCCCTGTGATTGGAACTAGCGCCCCCTGTGGACACAACTGCTTTTCTGTGAACAAAAGAGGTTTACATTTGCATCTTTAACGTTTCCTGTTGTTTTTTTTTTAGAGCAACCAAAAGTTATTTTGACTGAAAAAGCTGTTAAATAATCTATAAATCTACTAAATGATCTATAAATCAGGCTGAATGTTTCACTCCAATAGAAAACAATGGGATGTTTACACGCAGTGGTGTGACATCATCAATCACATGATTTAAAGATGGAGGAACACAGGCTCTAAAACTGTAAAGTAGTCCTATATAACAATAATAATGTGTTTTGTTAGACATAGATCTACTAATAAGGACATTTAAAAGGTTTTAGGACACATATAAACAGTGGAAGGTCGTTAAAATTGATTAGGACGTCCCTCTTCAACCTGATCCAAGGACTTTTTAAGGCTTTCCATGGAAAAAAAAACACAATAAAATTCTTCCCCTCCTGCTCATCCCTGGAATATTGATGTTTCCCTATAATGAGATTTTATTATCTATTTATGAACTAAATTATTCATTATACAGATGCTTTTAATCAAACGGGGAGTATCTGTGGACCGCTAACAACTAGAGCTACATTTGTAGCTCAGCGTGAGACAGACCTGCAGCAGTGACGCTGCACAGCGTGTCGGGGGCTCCTCGGGGCCCCCCGCAGGTATCCGTCTGAGGGAGCGTGGGCCCCCGCGCTCCCACCTGAGGCGAGCCGATGTAAAGTCACCAGCTGATCCTCTGGGACTGGGGCTGCCTTTGATGTGAGATCACCCCCCCCCCCCCCACCTCCTGTTCACTTTGGGCTTTAAACACCGTGTTTCTCTCCTGTTCTACAGGAAGTAGAATAGAATGATAGAATCCGCCCGCGGTCCTCCTTTCTACCCAGAATACATTAGCACCACACACTAATGCAGGGGTTCTCAACACTGGGGTTGCCACCCACTTCCAGGGGGTCCTCAGATGCCTTTATGAAACAAAGAGTATTTTTTTAACAATTTAAGCCCATTTTTGCAGATTTTTTCCCTTTTTCTGTAAATAAACCAAATTCACCATATTTTAACCTATTTTCATCACTTTTTCTTTTTTTCTCCTTTTAATATTTTTTTGCTACTTTTCTCCCATTTCTGACATTTCTACATCACATTTTAATGTCTCTTCTGCACATTTTTTTCCACTTTCCAGACATGTTCATCACTTATAAACCATTTCTACCACTTTTACACCTAATGTCACATGTTGACCCATTATTGTCACTTTTAATCTATTTTCACCAGATTTCATGATTTTTTTGTGGCCAATTTAACCAGATTCACGTTTCATCATGTACATTATTTTCTAGTTTAAACTAATTGTTCAAATATTAACACTTTGAACCCTTTTTACCACTTTTTCTGTCAGTTTTTATCCATTCGAATTTGCAACTTTTAACCAATTTCTGTGTTTTTTAAAATCTCATTTCACCTCCTTTTCCACCATTTTTGGTCACTTTGAACCATTTTATTAGTGATTAAAACCATGATTTCCATCTTTAAGATGACTATAATAATAATAATAAACGTTCCTGGATAACAGTGGATATTATTCAGATAAATAAATAAATGTGGTTATCACAGATTCATAGAACAATGGACCATCATTTTACTGACTTTATGGATGGACCCCAAAAATCTCTCCTTTATTCCCCCTTATAGATGGTCCTGTCTCCACATGACTGTTCTTCAATGTTCATGTCTGTGTTCAACCACCTTCAGTGGGGGTCCCCACTCTCTGGAACCTTTATTTTGGAGGGTCCCCACTCTCTGGGACCTTTATTTTAGAGGGTCCCCGCTCTCTGGGACCTTTATTTTGGAGGGTCACGGCCTATAAAAGGTAGAGAACCACTGTTCTAATGAACTCCATAAAAACATGAATGTCTGATCATTTAATGAAACAGTTTTTTTCAACATTCTAAAGAACAGAGGAAGTGATGCACTGAGGGTTCAGAGTCGTGTCGGGGGCTTCATGGATTAAAGGAACAGCACGACATCATCATGCAAATTTTCCTTCTGTTGTCTGATAGTGAGCAGCACATTACGGCGTTTATTTTAACCAATTATAAGAGTCGAACCAACATTTTCATGTTATTTTCATGCATTTTGATTCCATGAACAGATAATCAACTATACTTACTGTATATATTTAGGAATGCATGGAAATGAAATGAGAAATGAGAAAACCAAAGTAATTATCATATTATCCCATTTCATTCATAGCTATAAATATGATCTAAACTCACTAAATTAAAACATTGCAGTTGTATGAAATATATCAATGCTTCAAAGAATTGATCAGTAAAAACGATTTAAATAGTTATTTATTTAACAATGCTCAATGTTTAACTTGACCCCATTCATGTGTACATTAAATATGATTGGCTATACTGTATGATCCATGATACACTTTTAAAGTTTTGTTACATTAAGGACTTTGAATCTACCCTTCAGTTTCATCCAGATGTTTTGGATCAAAGTGATCCTAATTCAACTAAAAATGTCTGAAAAACCCAAACTTCAGGTTTGATCTGGAACAAAACCAAGATTGGATTACGTGAAGTAATCTGATTACTTAATCTGTTTATTTTCTTTTGAACCATAGATCACACTGAGAGAGAACTTTACATTGTCTCTGCTCTGGTTCTGCAAAATAAAGGTCCCAGAGAGCGGGGACCCTCCAAAATAAAGGTCCCAGAGAGCAGGGACCCTCCAAAATAAAGGTCCCAGAGAGCAGGGACCCTCCAAAATAAAGGTCCCAGAGAGCAGGGACCCTCCAAAATAAAGGTCCCAGAGAGCTGGGACCCTCCAAAATAAAGGTCCCAGAGAGCGGGGACCCTCCAAAATAAAGGTCCCAGAGAGTGGGGACCCTCCAAAAATAAAGGTCCCATAGAGCTGGGACCCTCCAAAATAAAGGTCCCAGAGAGCGGGGACCCTCCAAAATAAAGGTCCCAGAGAGCAGGGACCCTCCAAAATAAAGGTCCCAGAGAGCTGGGACCCTCCAAAATAAAGGTCCCAGAGAGCGGGGACCCTCCAAAATAAAGGTCCCAGAGAGTGGGGACCCTCCAAAAATAAAGGTCCCATAGAGCGGGGACCCTCCAAAAATAAAGGTCCCAGAGAGCGGGGACCCTCCAAAATAAAGGTCCCAGAGAGCGGGGACCCTCCAAAACTAAAGGTCCCAGAGAGCGGGGACCCTCCAAAACTAAAGGTCCCAGAGAGCGGGGACCCTCCAAAATAAAGGTCCCAGAGAGTGGGGACCCTCCAAAAATAAAGGTCCCAGAGAGCGGGGACCCTCCAAAAATAAAGGTCCCAGAGAGCGGGGACCCTCCAAAATAAAGGTCCCAGAGAGCGGGGACCCTCCAAAACTAAAGGTCCCATAGAGCGGGGACCCTCCAAAAATAAAGGTCCCAGAGAGCGGGGACCCTCCAAAAATAAAGGTCCCAGAGAGCGGGGACCCTCCAAAAATAAAGGTCCCAGAGAGCGGGGACCCTCCAAAATAAAGGTCCCATAGAGCAGGGACCCTCCAAAATAAAGGTCCCAGAGAGCGGGGACCCTCCAAAACTAAAGGTCCCATAGAGCGGGGACCCTCCAAAATAAAGGTCCCATAGAGCAGGGACCCCCACTGTAGCTGAATGTGGTTGAACACAGACATGAACATTGAAGAACAGTCATGTGGAGACAGGACCATCTATAAGGGGGAATAAAGGAGAGATTTTTGGGGTCCACCTCCATCTTCCTGTTAAACAGATGATTGCAACACAACATTTGTAGCTGAGGATTATCATTTTTGTCCTATTTTCTTTTAATGTATTATTGTTTTTTAATCTATTTATTAGGGAACTCATGAACGTCAGAATTTTAACGTGTGAATGGATTTGTGCTGTTTTATTGTTTCTGCACTGGCACTTTCTCTGTAAATGAAGTTTCTAACAAATGATTAAGTTCATTTGATTAGATTTAAAATAAAATGGGTTCAAAGTGACCAAAAAAGGTAGAAACGTTGGTGAAATGGGATTTTAAAAACTACAGAAATTGGCTAAAAGTTGCAAATTAGGAGTGGACAAAAACAGACAGAAAAAGTGGTAAAAATGGGTTTAAACTGGCAAATAATAGGTATGAAATGTGCTTAAAAGGGACAATAATGGGTTAACATATTTAACATTAGGTGGAAAAGTGGTTGAAAGTGTTTTTTTCAACTCTGAAAATGAGAGTGGAACAATTTTGCAAAAATACATTAAAAAGAGCAAAAATATGGCAAGAAAAGAGATAAAAATAGGTCAAAATATGGCAAGTTTGGTGTAATTTTGAAATTTGCAAAATTGGGGTCAAATTGTTTAAAACATATTCTTAGTTTCTTGACGGTATCTGGTGACCCCTCCCAGTGTCTCTCAATCCCAGGGGTAAAAAAGGTTCAAAGTGTCAATTTTGGAACAATTACTTTAAACTAGTAAATAATGGACATGACAAATGGTGAATGTGGTTAAATTGGCAAAAACAATCATGAAATATGATGAAAAGAGGTTAAAAGTGACAATAATGGGTCAAAATATGTGACATTAGGTGTAAAAGTGGTAGAAATGGTTTATAAGTGATGAATTCATGTTGGGTGTGGGATACATATGTATGTGTATATACGTATATATGCATATGTGTGTATCCATAAAATGAAGAGTCCGTCCTTAAGACTGCTCTACTGTAAAGTGCCTTGAGATACCATTGGTTATGATTTGGTGCTATACAAATAAAGATTGATTGATTGATTGATTGATTGACATGTCTGGAAAGTGGAAAAAAATGTGTAGAAAAGTCATTAAAATATGATGTTGAAGTGTCAGAAATGGGAGAAATGTAGCAAAAATACATTAAAAAGAACCAAAATATGACAATAAAAAGTGATGAAAATAGGTTAAAATATGGAAAATTTGGTGTAGAAAAGGGTAAAAATGAACAAAAATGAGCTCAAATTGTTAAAAAAAATATTCTTAGTTTCTTGAGGGCATCTGGTGACCTCCTCCCCGTGTCTCACGACCCCAAATGGGTGCCAGTCCCCAAGGTTGAGAACCCTTGTACTAAAGTAGTGATGAAATGATAATAATCCCTCAAAGTCAGCGTCATCACAATATCCTGCATTTTTGGGTCTTTTTCGGCCAAAGCTTTTCTATGCATCACTATTTGTAATAAATGTAGTTTGTACCATTAAGTCTTTTCTTACTGTAGTCTTTCCTTGTCTTCTCAGTGACCTTTAGAGCAGACGATGGTTCGTATCATTTAGTTTTACAGCAGATATCTGCTGATGATCAGCGTTCTGATGGGATGCTAGAATAGCACGATGAGAGTTCTGAGGTCCTTTCCAGTGAAATGATGCTATGAAGGCTATAGAATGAGTGTGTTAATGTGTGTGTGATGGCCAGTTAAAAAGCTGTGATTAACTTTGTGCAGCATGTGCTGAGAGGAAATAACGAGTGACGGGGTCGTGGATTCTCCGTTATTAAAAAGAGACGACGCAGCGTTTTATAGAGAAAAAGTCCTTTTTTTTTTTTTTTTTGCCCTTCGAGGAACTAATGACTAAACACTCCTTGATCCCACGTTGTAAACACAATTAAATGTGAGTCTTTTCCTTCTCCCACAGTGAGAGAAATGATGTTAAAAGACAGAAATAGCAGCTCTACGCAGGGCTGTGGACTTTGAAAAGAGAAAAGCCAACAAGAATTAGCATCGCTGCCGTTTTCCTTTAATTATTCCTCTCAGGAAGTCTGTGTCGGCTTTAATGTTGCTTTTCACTAATTGCAGGAATGCCAACTTTATGAGGAGATGTGTGGTTTCCTCTCTGCCTCTGCCTTCTTTGTTATGAGCGCTGGAATGAATGTGTGATAGGGTAATTAGCCTAATGAGTTGTGGCATTTACTATAAAGATCCTTCTGGCTCGTCTGCATCTTATTAAGAAGCCTTTGTTTGTCAGGTTCTCTAGATTCAGCCTTCAATCAGACTCACTTTGGCTTTGGAAACACACTTTAACTACCTCTACAGCTGCTGTTTACACGTACAGTCAAACCTAGCCGTTACCACAGGGATGACCCTCACTAATGTCTATGCTATGGTTCACAGCAGTAACAAAGAAGGTTTTTGAACCTCAAACCTGCACATTATGGGCTCTATTCTTCCGTCTCCTGCAGGCGGTTTTTTACGCCTCTCTCCTGTTCGTATTCTCCGGTTCAGGCTCCTGACACGCCCACTGCGCGTAAATCAAACAAAAGTGCATAGTCTGTGAATGAAGGCGGTCTGAAGCAAGGGAGGCGGGGCCATGATGTCATTATTTTTGAGCTGTCTCGAAATTACGGAACATGGAATTTTACCAACGCTTGTGAATGTCATTGAAATCCGTGAAAATGATAAAGTTCACTTTTAATTTGAAACACCTTAGTTGATAAACAATGTAACTGGTTGATTTGATCAGATTATTAATCAGATTATTGATCAGATTATTGATCAGATTATTGATCAGATTATTGATCAGATTATTGCAGGGTGAGGATCGGACACATTTTTCTGTCCGAGTCTCATATTAACGTCAGATTAATGTTTGTTTGTGTGGAAAACCTGATTTTATTAACTTCTTACATTCCTGCATTCACACATGATCATCATCATCATCATCATCATCATCATCATCATCATCATCATCTGTCATTAGTGTGTATATGTGTGTTTTAAGAGTCATTTTGTGTATTTTACAGTTACTTTGTGTACATTTTATGCTGTTGTCATTTTGTGCATTTTAAAAAAAATCATTTTGTGTATTTTTCTGTCATTTTGTCAATTTTTGTTGTTATTTGTGTTCTTGTTGTAATTTTTTATTCCTGTAATTTTCTGAATGTTGGTGACTGTTTGTGCAAAGTAATAATTTTCTGTATTTATTTGGTTGTTTTGTGTGTTTTTCTGCCATTTTGTTTGCATTGTGTGTGTCTTTGGTGTCATGTTGTGTATTTCTGTCAATCTTTTGATGTTTTTGCAGTTACTTTGCTTTCATTTTGTGTTGTATGTTTGTCTGCTTTTTCCTTCCGACTTCTTGAGTTATAATTTTTAGAGGATTTGTTTTGGGGGCTGCATTAAATTTACTGAGGTCCGCATGTGGTCCGCGGGCCGCCTGTTGCCTATGGCTACCATAGCATGAAGAAAGGAGAATATCTATACAGGTAGCTTGTCTCATGCTAATGTTTTGCTTTAAGGCTGAATGTAATGCTTTGTTTTGAACGTTTACATGACATCACACTGTCAGTAGAACTTCAGAAACTCCAGAATTTATTTCTTTAATCCATCCTTTTTAAAAGAGTGCAGACTTGAGAACTTCTCGTGTTGTACTAAAGTGTAAAAATCTTTTAATTTGACGGGTCTGAGGACGTTTTGTCGTCTCCTCTGTGTTTATGCGTCTCCGTGATGCTCCATAAAGTCTGTTTATCTGACGCATTATTGTCTCCTCCACTGCTGTGATGCTTCTTCTGCTTCTGAGCCTTTCTTCACCTCCCGACGTGGCTTAAAAACAGGCGCGCACCTCGTTTTATTTCCAGGGTCAGCGTGTGTCGCCCTCCGACGCAGGAAACCCTTTTAAAGCTCAAGTGGTTTTATTGGCTGTTTTTCAGATAGTGATTTTCATGAGTTTCCTCACAGCCTGACTCTGGACCAGAGAGGAAGTCCAACATTTACCTTCTTTTCTCCCTTTAATAGTTGTGTTTTTTACAGAGGAAAGTTAGTAATCACCATTATCCTGGCTTGGCACAACAATGGCCTCCAGCAAACACAGAAGAAAACACATTTACACTTCACAGCTGTCGAGCAATACCCCGTGGAAAGAAGATTCCACTCAGACAGACTGATATTTTATCTTTATTGCTTTCAAACAAACTCTCGCTACGAGCACAATCGGCTCGTGTTCACGTATCTCAGCCTTATTCTTAAAAAGCATCTCGTATTGATTGGTTTATCAAAAGACATTATGTTCTGCACATATTATGGTGAGTTTTTATGTGTTGCCAGGTGACATCATTCACTCACTGCGACACACGTAACTTACGTTTGTTATTACAGTCACTAATCTTTGAGGTGGATTAACAATGAAAGTATACGAAGCAACTGTAGGACATCAACAGACTCATATAGTGATCATTAAACTTTTTATTTAGACTATTAAGGTAGTAATTAATGTGATGCTCTGTTCAGTGCCGTGGTTGTGATTAATAGTGAGTCCTAAAGCAATTCATACAACAGAACCTCAGATGTTTCTGATCATTAACTCTTTCCATGGTTGAGATTGATCTAAAAGCACTGATCAATGATCACATGACAAAATACTTTCTAATCATGTTCTGTGATTATGATACATAAGTATTTATAGTAGTCTATAAAGTCTAAAGTGGACTTTTGTTGAGCAATTTTACTTAAAGTTGATGGAAAATATCTATTTTTTTTATCAGATAAAGACATTTCACTGAACAGATCACGTTCATATCGCGTTGACCACGACCTCATCTGGACGTTCAACATTTCAACTGTTTTTCGTCACTTTTTATATGAAATTAAAACAGTTTTACACACACACACACACACACACGCGCGCATTGACACGTAGCGCGTGTGTGTGTGTGCTTTTGTTTATTACAAATCATTATTCAGTATTATCTACAGTCACAACTGTATTTTAATAACATTTATAAAGTATGCTCTTTAATCTTTTTAAGAAATAAAGTACATTTCTATCCTAAATTCTCAGTGATCAAGCTGACGTTAAATGACGTGTTAGTCTGAAGTTGAGAAGACGTCTGGTGTGTGGATGAAAACACACACACACATCATTAAAATGAAATATAGACATTACATTACTCCAAAAATAATGGTATTGTACTTTCTCACAGTATAAAACAGGTAATACATGTATTTTAATGCTGTTTTTAAACATTGTCATACCTAGTTATCATAAGATTATTAATTTGGTAAATAATTTATGGTTAGACAATGTTCCTTTAAAAAACGTTGCGGGTAAAACAATTCACATTTGTCATCAAACTTACATCATGCATGTGAATTGACCACATGCTGTGATTTTACATATCGGTACAGGAGGCGGCGGTGACGTAATGGTTAAGGAAACGCGTTGAAAAGCAGATTCATCTTTTTTGTGCTCAGACATCTTCTAAACTGTTGTTTCCATCCCGGACGTAAACACTCTGTTAATGACATTATCAGAGAAGTTTAGTGCATTGCATTGTGGGATGTTGAGTCCTGTGAACAGATCCATAGACGTGTTTTTTTTCCCTTCATTCTTTCTGTGATTTTTTTGTATTTCTTCACCAGACAAAGAGGAAAGTGATCCTAGTGTGTTCCTGGTGATACCACCTCACTTTGTGAGACATTCCATTTCCGGATCTTTCCTATAAATCCCAAAAGAAACAACCACCATTGTAGTGAAAACACCAGAAATATATTGGAAAGTCACATTTCCAGAGATTTTTTGGGGGGAAAACACAAGAAATTACAGTAAAAATGAAATAAAAACACTTCTATGATCCACCTATAGGACTCCACATCCCATAATGCAATGCACCAACAATGTCACTAAGAGAGTTTACAGTGGAGATCAAAACAGCAATTTTAACCTTAAACATGTTTTTTTCGAGCAAATAATCTTGGAATAATTGATCAGTGAGTCCCACACACTGTCATTATCTGATAATTATTGATCGACTCAGCAGCTTTGAGTAGAAATAGTAAAAACCACCCGTAGTGTGTATTTGTGTGTACTTTGTCCACCATTGAAATTAGCACCAAAAAAACTTCACCCAGTAGTGTGTGTGTGTGTGTGTGTGTGTGTGTGTGGCAGAGTGCATGATGGGGGGTCTCTCCTTTTGCTCTGTAGCCCCCCCACTGTTCACCAGTTCAATCAGGCCTCCATACATTAGAAGTCAGTTGAAGGTGGAGTCCTGCTGTTTATTTCCGGAAAGGCCCCCCATTTCCCCCAGGCTACACACACACACACACACACACACACACACACACACACACACACACACACACACACCTAGGTGGCCCCACAGTATTTTACACATTAAAGTACAAACGAGTCTTGCTGTTTGTGATGAATCAGCCTCAGCTTGTCCTCATCCACACGTATCATGGGTCTGTATCATAGATCTGTATCATAGGTCTGTATCATATGTCTGTATCATATGTCTGTATCATATGTCTGTATCATAGGTCTGTATCATAGGTCTGTATCATAGGTCTGTATCATAGGTCTGTATCATAGGTCTGTATCATAGATCTGTATCATATGTCTGTATCATAGGTCTGTATCATAGGTCTGTATCATAGGTCTGTATCATAGGTCTGTATCATAGGTCTGTATCATAGGTCTGTATCATAGGTCTGTATCATATGTCTGTATCATAGGTCTGTATCATAGGTCTGTATCATAGATCTGTATCATATGTCTGTATCATAGGTCTGTATCATAGGTCTGTATCATAGGTCTGTATCATATGTCTGTATCATAGATCTGTATCATAGATCTGTATCATAGGTCTGTATCATAGGTCTGTATCATAGATCTGTATCATAGGTCTGTATCATAGGTCTGTATCATAGGTCTGTATCATAGGTCTGTATCATAGGTCTGTATCACAGGTCTGTATCATAGATCTGTATCATAGGTCTGTATCACAGGTCTGTATCATAGGTCTGTATCATGGGTCTGTTGTAGATCCATAGCAGACAGTTCCCCCACCCATGGCGAGCCCTTTTAACATTTAATGTCTACAATGACATTCTTCCATTCGTTCCTTTGTTAATGATGTTTTTCACGACATCATATCTTTAATTCTGTTAAATACAGACACAATGTGAAATGTGGATATCTGCATCTAAATTATGACTATTCATAACTTCATTTAAATATATCTATTAGCCACTCCCACCCATTTTAGATATCTTTAATGACATTTGTAGACATCTTTAATGATGTTTGAACTAGTCCAAATGATGTGATAGATATCTTGAACTGGAATTAGGCCTAGTCTGAATGAACTTGTATCTCAAACTAGATTTACAGATAGTCATGGTTTAATTTATTAAGTCAGAGATATATTTAACTCTTACCCTAATCACATGACCAGTTTAAGATGCAGCATCAGTCTCCGTTTAAACTTGTGTTGAAAGTAGGGATGTAACGATAAATCGTAAGGCAGTTAAAAATCCATTCATAGGTATCACGGTTCACATCAATTCTCTGAAAATTGAATTGCAGTACTTTTTTTAAACAGCAAAGGGCGGTATCTATTCATCCTTCTCTTGTCCAGAAGCGTAGGCGGCGGGCGGAATCTGCTACTACTCTCTTTCTGGCCGCCTTCTACTCTTAAACATGTTCATAAATGATTCCTTACCCCTTTAGCACCAAAAGAATATCTGTAATATTACGTGAATATCTGTAAAAGTCACGTTTTTCTATTAGCTCTGTCTGCTAGCATAGCATCTCTTCTTCACTGCTAGGATATCTGCATGTCAACCGACCACTGGTTTACCAGCGCCCTCTGCTGGTTCAAACTAATATCTGACGTAAATCAGTGCAATGACTGTTTTTTTTTTTTTAAAGTTCAATTGTTAAGGCATAAAATACATTTTCAGTTGCACTTTTAAAAAGAAAAAAATAACTTTTATGCAGTTTTGCATCATTTACTATAGAACCAGAATTTAAATTAATAGACTTCTTCTTCATTTGTATTATTCCTTTATTTCATTCAAGACTTATTTTTAGTTAAATTGCATTGTTTTGAATATTTTATCAAGGGATTATTTTGACAATGAAAAATAAAAGGAAAATAATACAGTATTTTTTACTAAAATAAATCATGAGAGAATCATATCGTGAACCCAGTATCGTGAATCAAATCGTATCGGGAGTTGAGTGAATCGTTACATCTCTAGTTGAAAGTGAGGAATCCCAATAAATACCAGTGTTTAAATGATATTGATAGTTTAAGTAGAACAATAATTATGAAAATGAAAAACTTTGCACTTTTACTGATTATTTTTGTCGTGTTCGGTAAAAAAAAAAACAAACAATAAAGACAAACCGTTCTTCCGTCACTCACAAAATGAAAGTGTTTGGAGCAAAAAAAAGTGTCTTTTTCTTACTGTGATGTGTCCATCTGTCCCAGGGACCCTGAACACATCTTGGGGAACGCAATTTTTTAAATGACCGTAACTCCGCTAATATTGGCTTTATCTGAGAAACTCCAGTTTCTAAAAGCTAATGAGTTGCTCTTTACAGCCAGTATCATGTTATTACGGTCATTTTACTAATGACAGAATCTTTAAAGATGGCTCTTCGTTTTGACGAGACACAGCAGAGAGAAGAGAGCGACTAAAGTCAGAGATGGTTATAAATATTGGTGGATTTTATTAAAAACTATGATCATGAAGAACTCCTGGATGATAAAAGGAGGTTCAGAGAGGGATTTAAAAACCAAGGAACCACTGGTAGAACTTAGTGGTTTTTCAACCTTGGGATCAGAAAAGTCTCCTGAAAAGTCTAGTAACTAGTTAAAAAATAAACACATCATACAATAAACATCAAATAACTGTATTAATGTATACTGTATACTATAACCGTACACTTAAACATTCTTTCAAATGAAATACAGAGGTGGTGAACGGACGTTTGTGATATTAAAATGTATCGACCTGTAAAAGGTTGGGACCTCTGATATATGAAGTTAAATAAGTTTAGTTTCTAGTTTTTATGTGTGTACTTACAGTAAATGTTTATGCTTTTTAAACCTTATGGACAATAAGTTATTTATCTACTATATTGTATTTTAGGTAGATTCAAGAAAACATTGAGTACTTTGAGTATGTTGAGGTTCTCCTACGTGTTCTATTTTATGGAAATCAAAATATATCAGATATTGATCAGATATATATAACAGTCAAAACTGAGTTACAGATTATTATTATTATTATGGCTATAGTCTGATGCGGTATGTCAGAAATATGTCTAAAATTCAAAATTCTTGCCAAAAATGTATTTTATTGTTTAAGAGTCAAATAAATCTGAAATATCTGGGTTGAATTTTTCTCGCCCCTCCCTATTTTCAAAATGGCCGCCTCCAGGTTGAATATGCCACGTAATAAACCTTCTAAGTTACATACAACCATAAACTTGGTGTCTAAACCTTTTTTTTAATATAAGTAAAATCATGGTTCATATTAAAATGACTATGGAGTGGCTGCCAGAAAATATGACAATTTACATTGTTTTCAATTAACAAGTGCTGTGATGGATATGTATTTAGATTTTTGTCTACACTCAATAACCTACAGTGATGTTTAGGTTTAATTTATATATATATATATATATATATATATATATATATATATATATAAACAAATCCTACTACTACAACTACTACTACTTCTAATAATAATAATAATAATACTAAATAGCTATTATATAAGTTCCACATGGCTGAAAGTAATCTATTTCTATATTGCGCAATTATTGTACAAAAGACAAGTTTGACATAAAATGTGGTCGAGGGGTGAAAAACCCCAATATTTCTGACTTATTTGAACCACAACTAAGCAACAAAAAAGACATATTACACAGTTACAGATGTCTTATACTGTATTTTTGACAATCATGTTGTTGAAATCTATAATATTAATTCCGGATAGTGAAATGTAGCTATTGAATGTTATAAGACCCCCCCATTCCCCCCCAGGTTTACAGTATCCTGATTGTTTACCATTTTCTATCTTGTTTTTCACCTTCATGGTTAATTCCCCATGCTCCCCGTTAGCTTTGATGCTCCATCTTGGTTTTCCACTGGTGAACCACCGTAGTGGTGGGGGGTGTGGTGGTATGTGGGGGGGGGTTGGGGGCGGGAACCGTTGCTCACTCCACTCACTGGTCGTCCTGTAAATCGCTCTTTTATGGCCCTTATAATGATCCCCCAGTCGGCAATCTCCACTCCGTCGCACTGCAGATAGAAGTTGGAGCTCCTGGCAGTTGGCATGGGGGGGTGCCCAAGGTGGCGGGAGGCTGGAAAGCACACACACACACGGAGAAACACACGCAGCGTTAGCGTTGGGAGAAACGCTTGCCTTTTTCACACATCATCTACCCTAATCCTGACTTCCTGTCTAAAGGTCAGAGGGAGCGCCGGCGGCTGGTGTTTTTACCTCCTCTGAGACGCTGACGTCCAACTGTGCGCAACAGAACGTCGTTAAAAGTAGACATTTCCTCCTCTCATGCAGAACACGGATACCTCTAGAACATTAGCATTTAATGCCTCACATTCTACACCTGACGCTTTGCTGCAGAGCTCCACTAACACCTAGAATATATAGATCTACATATATACCACTATGATGTAGAGCAGAGCTTCACTAACACCTAAAATATATAGATCTATATACCACTATGATGTAGAGCAGAGCTCCACTAACATCTAGAATATACAGATTTATATACCACTATGATGTAGAGCAGAGCTTCACTAACACGTAGAATATATAGATCTATATACAACTATGATGTAGAGCAGAGCTTCACTAACACCTAGAACATATATATCTATATACAACTATGATGTAGAGCAGAGCTCCACTAACATGTAGAATATATAGATCTATATGCCACTATGATGTAGAGCAGAGCTTCACTAACACGTAGAATATATAGATCTATATACCACTATGATGTAGAGCAGAGCTTCACTAACACCTAGAATATATAGATCTATATACCACTATGATGTAGAGCAGAGCTCCACTAACATCTAGAATTTATAGATCTATATGCCACTATGATGTAGAGCAGAGCTCCACTAACACGTAGAATATATAGATCTATATACCACTATGATGTAGAGCAGAGCTCCACTAACATCTAGAATTTATAGATCTATATACCACTATGATGTAGAGCAGAGCTCCACTAACACCTAGAATTTATAGATCTATATACCACTATGATGTAGCGCAGAGCTCCACTAACACCTAGAATATATAGATCTACATATATACCACTATGATGTAGAGCAGAGCTCCACTAACACCTAGAATATATAGATCTACATATATACCACTATGATGTAGAGCAGAGCTCCACTAACACCTAGAATATATAGATCTATATACCACTATGATGTAGAGCAGAGCTTCACTTACACCTAGAACATATATATCTATATACAACTATGATGTAGAGCATAGCTCCACTAACACCTAGAATATATAGATCTATATACCACTATGATGTAGAGCAGAGCTCCACTAACACGTAGAATATATAGATCTATATGCCACTATGATGTAGAGCAGAGCTCCACTAACATCTAGAATTTATAGATCTATATACCACTATGATGTAGAGCATAGCTTCACTAACACCTAGAATATATAGATCTATATACCACTATGATGTAGAGCAGAGCTTTACTTACACGTAGAAAATATCCCACCCTATCCCGTCTAAACAACGTCAAAATTTGGTAGAAAAGTGAAAGTTGAAAAGCCGTGTTTTTCTGGTCGTAGTATTATGAATTTAAGATTAATTTTGTTCAAATTTTTGAATTAATTTATTGATTAAAAGTGTTAAAATACGACATACATTAAATAAAGTGCTATATATTTATCTGTATAGGAATATTAGACATTAGACACCTTTTTTTTTAATACTACTTTATGTAAATACTTGCTGCTGTTTTTTTTTAATTTTTTTATCCTTTTTTATTTTATTTTATTTATCTCTTGCAATACAAGCCAATGCAACAGAATTTCGTTCTTATCTGTACTGTAAAGTTCATAAAAAAGTCTAAGTCTAAAATGTAATTCCTAATTGTGGGAACGTTTGTAGTCAACTTGTACCAGGATCTGATTCGTATTTTTGTTTTAAGTTTATGGGCTGGTTTGTTTCAAGTTCTTAAAATACATTTTATTCTTATTTTTTTTGGCTAATTTGGTCCAAATATTCCAAATAAAAGGGTTAAAATTGTTCGGCTACTGATCCCCACAAATGATAAGTCCTTTTTACAATGACTATTTTTGGACCAAGTTGGACGATTCAAAAGCAACTTCATTTCTAGGACTATATTTTGGCAAAAAATTGATTTCGTTGGACGATCCAATGACGACTTCATTTCAACGACTGTATTGGGGCTAAATATGGACCAATTTTGACGGTCAAACCCCCCCAATTTCAATGACTAAATAATATTGTTGCTAAATCAAGGCTAAGACGAACCAGCCAGATTTTTCCTAAAATAGGACGTTTTAATGACGTTGGCTGTTTGATGGAATAGATCTATACCACTCTCATATAGAGCAAGTGTTCTAACAATAATAATTATAATAATAATAATAATAATAATAATAATAATAATAATAATAATAATAATAACAATAACAATAATAATAATAATAATAATAATAATAATAATACATTTTATTTAAAAGCGCTTTTCGAGACACTCAAATTGTTTATTTATTTGATAAAGATGATGATGATGATGATGATGATGATGATGATGATGATGATGATGATGATGATGATGATGATGATGATTAGATCATTGTTACTATGTTTGTACTCAAACACACATGTGGATGCCAAAGTTTCCTCGCAGAATGCTGGCTAAGCTAATGCTAAGCTAGCCCTTTGCTGCGCACTCACTAAGGGTGTAAGAAAAAATTGATTGAGCGATATATTGCAATATTTTACAGTACATTTATTGTATCATGTAAATCATGTTTTTAGCTAAAAATCTTAGCACGTAAACTCCCAGTCACTAGGTGTCAGTGAACGCACCTTCGGACGTCGTTAAAATAAGTCGCTCCTCAATTAATTTTAGCTTTATTTTTGTAAAACATACTGGACACTTTGATAGATGTATGTGTTGACTTTTTATTATAGAATTTAAGAACTTAATAGAATCTGTTGTAGAAGCAAAAGTTAAACTTTTTAGAAAAATGTAATTTGACAGTTTAATAAACATTCCACTTGTGTTTAATATTTGTGCTTGATTTACAGTTAGTTACTATTTACTGGTTCTCACAAGTTTAAAAAAATGAAATACATTGTAAGGTGACATTTTTGATTATTGATATTGTGATATACTGTATTGCAATTTGTTTAGTATCGAGATATATTGTATCGTGACATATCGTGAATGGTATTGTCAGATTGATGTAAATGCATATTTCTAACATCTCTCTTTGTAGATTAATTGTAGATCTTCCTGATCAGGGACCTCTGTAGCCCTCACTCATCATGTCCATCTGTCAGTCAAAGACTTTCAATCTTTTCATTTCCACATCATTAACAGGTGTAATAACTCACACTAATAAAGTCTTTGACACAAACACACATACAGCCTTTTATAATCTGTTATTAAAGGTTTCTCTTTATCATCCTATAGGGGCGTGTCCTCCTCTGTAGCTCCTCCCACAGCTATTTATTATATTTTACAGTAGGTGAGACATGTGATCATGTTTGTGTGTGATTTTACATCCTCTGGTGAAAAAAAAAGTTAAAAACATTGTCAAATTCTACTGTCTATCTATTATAGAGTAGTGACAGATTTTATTATTATCTAGAAAAAAAAGGATGAAACATAAACACTTCCCCTGCGTTTTTTTTAATCATTAATTAAGACTGAATGTGGGGGATGATCATTGGCCGGGGGGGCTTTCTTCATTCCTGTTTGTTATCTTCTCTTCTTCCTCCATCAGCAGAATATTAATAATAATAATAATAATAATAATAATAGTAACACGACAGAGCCGGAAGCTCCTGCTCTACGTTCTACGCTCTACTCTGTGTACGTCTACGACTCTCTCCTGTTTAGTATTCACGCCTCGTCTGGTGGAGGAGCCACATTAAATTGGGATCAGGCAGATTAGAGTCTAATATAGACGACTATTACAGGCTGCAAATGAGAGCCATGGGACACACACACACACACACACACACACACACACACACACACACACACACACACACACACACACACACACACACACACACACACACACACACACACACACACACACACACACACACACACACACACACACACACACACACACACACACACACACACTATTATCATGATAAAGCCTCCTGCGGGATGTGTAAAAACCTTGTCGGTTCAGGAAAAGCTACAGACCACATGTCATGTTTTCTTTGATTTCCTTGTTTGAAAAACGTGTTTAACTTTTGTTCTGCACTAGATTCCTAATGTGAATATATAGAAGAGATGCTTTATTTAAATAAATGACATTATTCAGTTTCAGTTTCAGCTTCAGTTTGTTTCAGTCTAACAAAAATATCTTCAAACATAAATCACAATTTAAAAATATGCAAGACTGAAACAGGCAGAAGCAAATATGTTTACAGTGGTGCAAAAAAGTATTTATTCAGCCACCAATTGTACAAGTTCTCTCACTTAAAAAGACGAGAGGCCTGTAATTTTCATCATAGATAAACCTTAACTATGAGAGACAAAATGAGAAAAATAAATCACATTGTAGGATTTTTAATGAATTCATTTGCAAATAATGGTGGAAAATATGTATTTGGTCAATAACAAAAGTTTTCACATATGTTGACCCATTATTGTCACTATTAACCTCTTTTCATCATATTTCATGATTATTTTGCCAATTTAACCACATTCACCATTTGTCATGCCCATTATTTTCCTGTTTAAACTAATTGTTCGAATATTGACACTTTGAACCCTTTTTACCACTTTTACTGTCCATTTTTGCCATCTCTAATTTGCAAAATTAACCAATTTTAAAAATCCCATTTCACCACCTTTTCCACACCTGATGAGTGACCGTTGTATTACAGTATGTTAGTAGTATTTTACATGAAATACATCCAGCTGTGCTCTCTGCTGCTGTTTCCATAGTGAGTTGTTGTCCATTGAAACACAGATATGTTTATTAACTTCATTTATAGTTAAAAGGACAGCGTTTTATTAGTAATTCATATGACACAAGGGGAGCAAAAATATGGGAGGAGGAAATGCAAATAAATTAATACTGGGGACGCAATGCGATTCATCAAACCTGGAACTGTTTGCGGAGATTGTTTTATGCACCGAAAATAGTACGACTCAGAAGCAGGTGCAAAAACACACACAGAGATCAGCTGCAGTAAATGTTGACACAAAACACAGCAAAGACGGAAAAAAAATGCCCCAGTTAACATTTCTAGTATGAGAAAATAGTCTAAATAAAACAATAGTCAATATTGGTAAATGGTAAATGGACATGATTTATATAGAGCTTTATCACCACTGAAACAGTCCCAAAGCGCTTTACATATCAGCTCATTCACCCATTCACTCTCACATTCACACACCAGTGGGACAGGACTGCCATGCAAGGCACTAGTCGACCACTGGGAGGAACTTAGGGTTCAGTGTCTTGCCCAAGGACACTTCAACTCATAGTCAGGTACTGGGATCGAACCCCCAACTTCTCGATCAGAAGACGACCCTCCACCACCTGAGCCACGGTCGCCCAATATTAACAGAGTAAAGTGTGTGTGAGGGAGAGAAAAAGCTGCACACTCGCGGCGGTGTGTGTGGAGTCAGGTGTGGTGAAGAGGTTGCGTTGATGAAAGGAGCATAAGACCAGAATCAGCTGATCAGATGCTTAATTTATTCAGTGATGGAACAATGTTAACATATGAGAGTGTTGCGACACAGCGCTGCTCAGACCTGCTGGATGATGGTCAGTAGATCATCTTCAATTGGTGCTGATTGACTGATTGACTGACTGTGTTGTTGTATTAACTCAGATCAATGGGACGGTTTCTGTCCAAATCTGCCTGTTTTTCATGAACTGATCAGAGCAAAGTTACAGGACCTGACAAAACAGACACATTCAATTAGGGGAAAAATATAATTAGGTTTTAAAGTTGTTTAAAACTAAAAAATAAAACATTTTTATTTGTTTATGTAGTTTTCTACATTATTAAATGTTTGTGCAGCAGACATAGAAGTCCATCTGTCTCCAATTTAACTTCCTCAAATGTCAGTGTGTGTTTCCGTGCACTCACGTCTCCACATTGAACGTACAAAATGCTCATTTAGACAAGGCGGTCTGCACCAGTTCTGCACGTGCACTAATTATTGCTGCAATCTTAGTGAATTCCTCGCAGCAGGTGAAGAAACTGCGTCTCCATAGAATTTAGGGACAAACCTGGTTTTATTTCAGATCTTAGAGTGTGTAGGTCCTGAGCCCATTCTTCATTCTGCTCTACTTATTTTTTGACTAAAAATCATAGAAAACGTGATGAAAAAAACAACAAATAGAAAACACTTTAAATTCCACACAACGGTAACGACAAAAAGACGTAAATTCTGTGCAATAAAGAGTTGTGTTTTTTTCATTTGTTTTCAGATAAATTATATTCAAAGTTTTCCCCAAACCACACAGAAAGATTATCTTTGAAAGATTAATAAAAGAAACGTGCTACATATTAAATTACTTGTCTAGCATAATTTGATTTCTAATAATTACTATTACATGTTTGCTAATGTATTCATTCCATATTTTATTGTTGATAAATGAATTTCTGTTCATGCAACATTCATTGTTTTGCGAAATATTGTTTCTGAGCAAAAGTGCATTAAAATGTACTTTTTCAACCACTTCAGATTTTTTTTATTCACGCAAAGGCAGATGTGTTTTTATGGTTTTACTGAGAATTATTATCCCTCTGTGTTAGTACATATATAGCCATATATGTACATGAAACAACAAAGGCAGTTCACGTCGCCCGGATTGGTGCTACCGGGGCCCCACCTTGGAGCCAGGCCCGGGGTTGGGGCTCGAGTGCGAGCGCCTGGTGGCCGGGGCTTTGCCCACGGGCCCCCGGCCGGGCAGAGCCCGAAATGACGACGTGGGCCCGCCCTCCCGTAGGCCCACCACCTGCAGGAGGGATCATATGAGGCCGGTGCAGTGTGGATCGGGCAGTCGTCCAGGGCGGGGGCCTTGGCGATCTGATCCCCGGCTACAGAAGCTAGCGTTAAGGACGTGGAATGTCACCTTTCTGGCGGGGAAGGAGCCTGAGCTTGTGTGCGAGGTGGAGAAGTTCGGACTACATATAGTCGGTCTCACCTCGACACAAAACAAGGGCTCTGGAACCAGCCTTCTCGAAAGGGGTTGGACTCTCTTCTACTCTGGAGTCGCCAATGGTGAGAGGCGCCGGGCCGGGGTGGCTATACTTCTTGCCCCCCGACTTAGTGCTTGTACGTTGGAGTTTACCCCGGTAGACGAGGAGGTGGCCTCCCTCCGCCTTCGGGTGGGGGGACGGATCATGACTGTTGTTTGTGCCTATGGGCCAATAAGCAGCTCGGAGCATCCACCCTTCTTGGATTCCTTAGAGGGAGTACTGGAGAGTGCTCCTTCTGTGGATTCCCTCGTTCTGCTGGGGGACTTCAACGCTCACGTTGGCAGCGACAGTGAGACCTGGAGAGGCGTGATTGAGAGGAACGGCCCCCCTGATCGGAACCCGAGCGGTGTTTTGTTGTTGGACTTCTGTGCTCGTCACAGATTGTCCATAACAAACACCATGTTCAAGCATAAGGGTGTCCATATGTGCACTTGGCACCAGGACACCCTAGGCCGCAGTTCGATGATCGACTTCGTAGTCGTGTCATCGGACTTGCGGCCGCATGTCTTGGACACTCGGGTAAAGAGAGGGGCGGAGCTGTCAACTGATCACCACCTGGTGGTGAGTTGGCTCCGATGGCGGGGGAGGATGCCGGTTAGACCTGGCAGACCCAAACGTATAGTGAGGGTCTGCTGGGAACGCCTGGCAGAGTCTCCCGTCAGAAGGAGCTTCAACTCCCACCTCCGGGAAAACTTCAACCATGTCTCGGAAGAGGCGGGGGACATCGAGTCCGAGTGGGCCATGTTCCGTGCCTCTGTTGCTGAGGCGGCTGATCGGTGCTGTGGCCTCAAGGTAGTCGGTGCCTGTCGTGGTGGTAATACCCGAACCCGTTGGTGGACACCGGGGGTGAGGGATGCCGTCAAGCTGAAGAAGGAGTCCTACCGGGCCTTTTTGGCCTGTGAGACTCCGGAGGCAGCAGACAGGTACCGACGGGCCAAGCGGAGTGCAGCCACGGCGGTCGCCGAGGCAAAAGCCTGGACATGGGAGGAGTTCAGTGAGGCCATGGAGAACGACTTCCGGACAGCTTCAAAGAGATTCTGGACCACCATCCGGCGTCTCAGGAGGGGGAAGCAGTGCACCGTCAACACTATGTATGGTGCGGATGGTGCGCTGCTGACCTCGACTCGAGACGTTGTGGATTGGTGGGGGGAATACTTCGAAGACCTCCTCAATCCCACCGGCATGCCTTCCAATCAGGAAGCAGGGCCCAGGGACCCGAGAGTGGGCTCTCCTATCTCTGGGGCTGAGGTTGCCGAGGTGGTTAAAAAGCTCCTCGGTGGCAGGGCTCCGGGGGTGGATGAGATCCGCCCGGAGTTCCTCAAGGCCCTGGATGTTGTGGGGCTGTCATGGCTGACACGACTCTGCAACATCGCGTGGACATCGGGGGCAGTGCCTCTGGATTGGCAGACCGGGGTGGTGGTCCCCCTTTTTAAGAAGGGGGACCGGAGGGTGTGTTCCAATTATAGAGGGATCACACTCCTCAGCCTCCGCGGTATGGTCTATTCAGGGGTACTGGAGAGGAGGGTCCGCCGGATAGTTGAACCTCGGATTCAGGAGGAGCAATGTGGTTTTCGTCCTGGCCGTGGAACTGTGGACCAGCTCTACACCCTCAGCAGAGGGGCCTTGAGGGGTCATGGGAATTTGCACAACCAGTCCACATGTGTTTTGTGGACCTGGAAAAGGCATTTGACCGTGTCCCTCGGGAATTCCTGTGGGGGGTCCTCCGGGAGTATGGGGTATCGAACCTCCTGATAGGAGCTGTTCGTTCCCTGTATGACCGGAGTCAGAGTCTGGTCCGCATTGCCGGCAGTAAGTCGAAATCGTTTCCGGTGAGGGTTGGACTCCGCCAGGGCTGCCCTTTGTCACCGATTCTGTTCATAACTTTTATGGACAGAATTTCTAGGCGCAGTCAGGGCGTTGAGGGGGTCCGGTTCAGATGTGTAGATGATGTGGTCATTTTGGCTCCAACATACCGTGACCTTCAACTCTCACTGGATCGGTTCGCAGCCAAGTGTGAAGCGGCCGGAATGAGAATCAGCACCTCCAAATCCGAGTCCATGGTTCTCGACCGGAAAAAGGTGGAGTGCCTTCTCCGGGTTGGAGATGAGGTTCTACCCCAGGTGGAGGAGTTCAAGTACCTCGGGTCTTGTTCACGAGTGAGGGAAGGATGGAGCGAGAGATCGACAGGCGGATTGGTGCGGCTTCTGCAGTGATGCGGAGTCTACACCAGTCCGTCATTGTAAAAAGGGAGCTGAGCCAAAAAGCGAAGCTCTCGATTTACAGGTCGGTCTACGTTCCAACCCTCACCTATGGTCATGAACTTTGGGTCATGACCGAACGAACAAGATCACTGGTACAAGCGACCGAAATGAGTTTCCTCCGTAGGGTGGCTGGGCTCTCCCTTAGAGATAGGGTGAGAAGCTCAGTCATTCGGGAGGGGCTCAAAGTAGAGTCCTCCGCATCGAGAAGAGCCAGATGAGGTGGCTCGGGCACCTAATTAGGATGCCCCCTGAACGCCTCACTAGGGTGAACGCCTCCCTAGTGAGGCGTTCAGGGCACGTCCCTCCGGAAGGAGGCCCCGGGGAAGACGCAGGACATGCTGGAGAGACTATGTCTCTCGGCTGGCCTGGGAACGTCTCGGGGTCCCCCCGGAAGAGCTGGAGGAAGTGGCCAGGGAGAGGGAAGTCTGGGCCTCCCTACTGAGGATGCTGCCCCCGCGACCCGGAAACGGCTAAGCGGGAGAAGATGGATGGATGGATGTGTTAGTTTTGAGCTGCTCTTTTTGTCTGATCTTATGTTTAGCCTTTGTTTACAGTGTTTATTTACTTCATTGCACTTGAAAAGTTTTTTAATAAAAGTTTATGTTTTTCTCAGTTAATGAAAGAGGAACCAAAGACAAACATGCTTTTTCTGCACAGTCAGCATGTTCTGCTCACACATATATCAGTAGATCTTATCACAGACTGAGTTTATATAATATATTCTTCTCCTGCTCTTCTCAGACATCCACTCTTCCCACTGCTGGCGTTGCTGTTTGAGAAATGTGAGCAGGCGACTCAGGGCTCTGAATGCATCACGTCGGCCAGCTTCGACGTGGACATTGAAAACTTTGTTCATCAGCAGGAGCGAGAACACAAACCCTTTTTTAGCGAAGACCCCGAGCTTGACAATTTGGTAAGAAAACGACTCCTCGATTCTCATCTCAGTGATTAAAAAATGAGGTTTACAACCAAAGCATGTCAATAAAAGAGAACAAAGGTTGGTTTACTGGTCAAATGGTTCAATTATTATCATTATGAGGGGTACAGTGACACCAATAATCAGCTATTTATATTAATGCTTCAAAGAATAAATCAATGAAAAATATAAAAATATTTATTTTGTTCTGACATTCTAACAAATACTAAATAAAAATAAGTTTAACTTGTCTCCACTAATCTAGTGGTTCTCAACCCACGACCCCCAAAATAACGATGTCATTTAAAAAGTAGGAACAATTAGTTTAAACTGGCAAATAATGGGCGTGACAAATGGTGAATGTGGGTCAATTTGCAAAATTAAGCATGAAATATGGTGAAAAGAGGCAAAGGTCCAGGGTACTGGGTTACGTAAATCACAAATGTAAGGGTATATGTAAGATATATTATGAATATTAATGTGCATTGATACAACTAAATATATTACCAAAACCAACTACAAGCAAATCACACATAAATGATGTAAATCATGCAGATATGTTCCAGTACCAGACAGAATTCTACAGAGGACTACTAACAGACCACGCCCCCATTCTACTACATACCTGTCAAGTATCCTGTTTTGGCCAGAAAACTCCCGTATTTTACTCCTCTTTCCCACCATCTTACCGTATTAGTATTTTCCTGTAAATATCCTGTATTTTAATGTAATAATAATTAAAATATGTCTTACTAAACTGAACTCCGTCACTAGCCTCGCGAGAACTTCCACCTGAAATGGCCTGAGTGGAAGTTCTCACGAGATTAGATTAGATTAGATTAGATTAGTGCTGACATCAGCAACAAACCCAGAAACAACTCAGAACAGAGATGATGAATGAAGACGTTCTGGTGATAAAAACAAAGATGTAGTGGGCGCTAGAAAAATTTCCCATAATTTCAAATCTAAAAATTGACAGGTATGTACTGCTATACTATACGTTGGTAAATTTTCAACTGGAAAGAGGTAAATTGATAATGATGCTCAATTCTTTATCATCATTGTCATGGATACAAGATTTCAACGTGTGAGAAAATACATCATGATAAGAAAAGTGCTACATAATAGAAAAGCCACAATTACACTAATATAATGCACCAAAAGTCACCATATAGCAGCATTTTTGACAAATTTTCAGGATATTTACAAATCCCATCATTCATCTATACAGTATTTCACATTTCTGAATCAAATGTATGACTTTAGTCTTTTTGTAAAACATCTCATCGTGACTTTTTGGTGATTACATCATTTTTTCCTGTCCTTGGATGATGGTAATTATTAATTATGAGTAGGATTCTGCTGCTCTTCACCGAGGATGGGGAGGAGCTAGGACATGTTTAAAAAGTGCACTCTACTCACTTTAGAGCTGTTTTATGAGCTGCTGTGAGTAGAGGACACTAGACTTTCTGCTCCTGTGATTAAACGTATTAATTAGATGATTTATCTCCTCCTGGACCAGCACTTTTCTCACCGTTCTGTTGACCTTCATCACTGACCCAGACAGAGACCATGTGATGTTTGCACTACAGGAAACTCTGCTGATCATCACAGTATTATGTACAGTATGTTAGCCTAGGCAACTGGCTGCCCGGGGGCCACATGTGGCCCTCGGCCTAATTTTATGCGGCCCCCAAAGTAAATGTACAAAATGACAAAAAAATGTACAAAACAAGAGCAAGAATACATTAAAAAATACAAAGAATTACAACATTGCAGGAAAATACAGTAAAAGACAAGAGAAAAACACAGAAAGTACTAACAAACACATAAAATACTACAAAAATTAACAAAATAACAATACTAACAAACAAAATTACAGAAAATGACAAGAAATACACATGAAATGACCTGCAAACCCACAGTTATAACAAAAAAGCAAAGCAACAACAGAAATAGATAAAATTTACATCAAAAACGCAAAAATGGCAGCACAAATTCACGATATGACAAAAACAATTATTATTATTATTATTATTATTATTATTATTATTATTATTATTATTATTATTATTATTATTATTATTATATATAAATGGTGAATGCTATCGACCTCCTTTATTATTATTATTATTATTATTATTATTATTATTATTATTATTATTATTATTATTATTATTATTATTAATAATTATATATATATATATTATATATAGATGGTGAAGGCTATCCAGGTGCTGAGGATCCACCTCTTATATTATTATTATTATTATTATTATTATTATTATTATTATTATTATTATTATTATTATTATTATTATTATTATTAATAATAATAATTATATATATTATATATAGATGGTGAAGGCTATCCAGGTGCTGAGGATCCACCTCCTATATTATTATTATTATTATTATTATTATTATTATTATTATTATTATTATTATTATTATTAATAATTGTATATATTATATATAGATGGTGAAGGCTATCCAGGTGCTGAGGATCCACCTCTTATATTATTATTATTATTATTATTATTATTATTATTATTATTATTATTATTATTATTATTATTAATAATAATTATATATATTATATGTAGATGGTGAAGGCTATCTAGGTGCTGAGGATCCACCTCTTATATTATTATTATTATTATTATTATTATTATTATTATTATTATTATTATTATTATTATTATTAATAATAATTATATATATTATATATAGATGGTGAAGGCTATCCAGGTGCTGAGGATCCACCTCCTGGAGCTGGAGAAGGTGAACGAGCTCTGTAAGGACTTCTGTAATCGTTACATCACCTGTCTGAAAACAAAGATGCACAGCGACAACCTGCTCCGTAACGACCTGGGGGGGCCGTACTCCCCCACCCACACCGGCCTCAGCATGCAGCAGGTCAGTGCTGTTATTTAGCACCTGGCTCACGGTCCTCACCGCCCCTCACTGTGTCTCCCTCTATGATTCCTCCAGGAACTAATTCAGACCTCCTCTCCATCCAGCACTGTTAACCCCTCAGGGATGGTGATTCCTGCTGGAGGTCTGCAGCAGGGCAACGTCACCATGACGACCATCAACTCCCAAGTGGTGTCAGGTAGGCTTCATCATCATCATCCTCATAGGATTTGTCCCTATAGTGTGTCCATAGGATCTGTTATTTATACAAATATTTATAGATTTATTATTTATTTTAATCTGTGTAAACAAAGAAAAAACAGACATGGCTAGTTTACTTTGATTTTAAGGTTTAATCGAAATAATTTGACTTTATTCTCAAAATATTACGACTTTTATCTGTAGAAACAAACAAATAAGGTTTAAATATAATAAGTCTGACTGGTGTAAAAGATTCAAAACTTTACACTTTTGATTAATCAATAAAATAAAATACTAATTAGATCACAATGATATTAATGGATGCCACAAAATGTGAATTTCAAATAGCATTTACTTATTCCTGGGGCTGTAACTTCCTGACTTTGAGTGTAACTTCCTGTGGTCAGTGGGCCAGTGGTTCCCAAAGTTTTTCTGCTGCGCCCTCCTTTTATTTATTTATTTATTTATTTATTTATGTATTTATTTATGTATTTATTTATTTATCAGGGACATTTCACAGATAACTACAAAGTTTAAGTTTTATAAACAACAGTTTTCGGTCCAACTCAAAATCTAAATATTCCACAATTAGCATTTTTTTCTCCCTTTATAACAATTTCAGGTGCAGAAATGAAATTATTCCTTCTAGATAAAAACATGTTGACTGTTTTATTAAAATCTAATGTCAGACATGAATGCATCATCCATCAGAGCACAGATGCAGGATTTGACATGAACATACAGTATAAAACTTATCATCTGAACAATGAAAAACTCTCAAAAGGAATAAAAAAAAAAAAAAAAAAAAAAAAAAAAATCGCAAAATTATTTGAAACAAAATTTAAAATTGCAATCACATATTTTAGAACAGTAAAAACGCTTTATTTATTTATTTATTTAACTTTTTATGCCATTCTAGGTCCCTTATTGTGCCCCCAGTTTGTGAACCACTGATCTAGGCTATACACTATTGACCTACAAACCTTTTATGAAACAGTGTGAGTTAAATAGTAGTAGAGCTGACATGCTCATACAGTATATATATTAAATGTTTGACATGTGTCTAGTGCTATTGACTGGTGTGTGTTTTTACTGCTGCTGATGAGGGAATCCTTCCAGACTGGGTATCTGCTGAGTTCTAATAATGTCAGGCTGCTACAGTGAAATGCTAATCCTAGCCTGTGGAGATGATCTCCATCTGCACCCTAAAGCCAATCGATGCGTCTGTCTTTGATCACACACACACACACACACACACACACACACACACGCACACAGGCACACACGCGCACACACACACACGCACACGCACACACGCGCACACACACACACCAGCTCCTTGATCGAGGCTAATTAAGCCCAGAGCATAACAGTATTTTCATCGTGGGGTTAAAGGTCATTAATCAGTTCCTCTGGCTGCTGTTTGTGGCGTTCTGATTGGTGGTAAATTATCCCCTCAGGTGGAACCCTGTACCAGCCCGTTGCCATGGTGACGTCGCAAGGCCAAGTGCTAACACAGACCCTGGCACCAGGAAGTATCCAGATCCAGAACTCACAGGTAAAAACTCTGACCTCTGACCCCATAACCTCCCACAGACTCACTTTGTGACCACCCAGTGGGCGTCGCTGTCTAAACACTTACCCCGCCCCCCCGCTGTGGGACAAAATGAAAGGTGTTTGTTCTCTGACACTCACAGAGCTTTAGTGATGCAGATCAAAGTCATGTGAGCACTTTCTTCTTCTTCTGTTGAGGCTTTTTTTAATGTGATTTTGTCAGAATAAAGAGAAGGTTAAAGATGCTGCACACACACCTTTTCACTGTTTTGTTTAGTACACTCACTGATCATTTAAAGCAGTGGTCCCACCCTGGGACCCACATTTTTTTTTTTTTTTTTTAGAATTCAACCAACAAAATGTTTTTTTTCAAAAATAGCTGTTGAAAACACATAATGTTTTTTTCCAACATAATCTACATATTTTCATGTGGAGCATGCATTTCACAGCATGCCTATCAAAAGAAAAGTTTCTTTCAAAATAAAATACACCATGAGAGCCATTAAGCAATTATTTAATTTTGACCAGCTGTCCGTGATCCACCCAGTACAGGTCAACGACCCACTTTTGGGTCCTGACCCACCAGTTGAGAATCACTGGTTTAAAGGTCCAGTATTCTGCTATTTTTCACCCATCTTCATTTGTTCCAAAAACCCCAACAACAAAGTGTTTGAGGTTTATTTGTTGAAAAATCACTTTCATGACGCTCCTAAAAACAGGCTGTTTTTGGGCTTTCATGCATATGTACGGGTGTAGATGCTGACCCACAATGACCGAGGTTACCCCTGGTAGAGTTTCCCTCTATGGTACATTTTAGGGCCTCCAGTACGGTGGCTGAAAAGGGGGGACCAAACCTTTCCGCTGATACACTTCTTGTTCTCCTTCGTTAGGAACACTGACCTGTTTATCTGTTTATTGTTGTGTTTAGAACACAGACATTTAACTGCGTTCTGGCGCGATTATATAAATATTGTGAGAACTGCTCTGTCTCGTGACGTCACAGTTGTTCAACCGGAGCGCTCTGTGACGCACTCAAAACACAACCGGTGTGAATTACTGGACGGCGGTGAAAAACCGAATCGGTGCCGTGGTGCAGCAGAGACGTATCCAGTGGAAACCCTGGGTGAGAGACTCTGATGAGGGCAGTAAACATATATTTGTCATTGTTCAATGGTAAACAACCCTGCCTTCTCCATGTTTGTTTTACCTGTGAGGTCATTTGAGAGGGAGGAGCTCACATTCTTATGTAGTGTAGGAGGAGCCAGGATTGTCAGGAGGAGGAGCCTCTGCTCCCTATTGACTCATAAGGGAGCAAAAATCCAACTCGGCCATTTGGAGCTGTCGTTTTACAAAATGTTTGATAGCAAGGGTTTAAGTGGTCTGTGTTTGGACCCTGAACTAAAATGTTTGAGATGTTCACCATCCTCTTCACTGTTGTTGACCAAAGCCTGTCTTTGTGTTCAGTGAGAACTGGATATTCAGATGTTATTGTTTGGAGTGCGACTGCTAGCAGAGAATTATTGACACAGTCTGAGACACACATATGGTGTGTGTGAGTCCATGTGTCGACTTTGGCTCAAACACACTCGATCCAAGCTTGATTTGAGTCATTACGACGAACACTGAGACAGACAGAGCATGAATTTCAGACTAAAAATCACAGCCATTGTGTGATAGAAGCATTAGGGAAAACTGTGAGTCCTGCAAATATTGTGGTTTCATTGAATGTGTGTCTTTGTAGGAACTGAGACAATCTACAAATGAAATATTTGGTAATTTACTCAACGATTCATGTTTCTCAGTTATTTTTACTTTCTCCTGGTTGATCTAAAGCAGGGGTGTCAAAGTGATTTCAGTTCAAGGGTCAAATATGGACCAGTTCGATCACAGATGAAGTTTTAGGCAAGAAAACAACAATTGCGCCGATTGTAAAGTTGCCAAAATAAACAAACTTTTTACAACATTTAGCAACAAACCACATTTAAAATAATGTATGTGAAATTTTTAATGGTACTTTTGACCAGATGTACAGCAATTGGGATTTTTTATTTTTCTCATGAAAATATAATGTCAATGTTAAATCTAAATGTTAATTATTAAATGTAAATATTAATTATTAAATTTAAATGCTAAATGTAAATGTTAAATGTTAATCTAAACCTAAATGTTGAATCTAAATGTCACGAATTAAACTATAAAAGAATGAAAATACTGTATATGTGAATTTTTAAATGTTAGACTGTTGACCAGATTTACAGCAATATTTGTGAAATTTGGAGGGGGGTTCTTGTAAAAAAAATAATGTCAATGTTGCTGTAATTGCTAAATTTAAAATCTAAATCTAAATGTGAAATGTACTTTTGACCAGATTTACAGCAATTTTTGTGAAGTTTGTGATTTTTTTTGTGTAAAATATAATGTCAATGTTTAATCAAACTGGTAAATATTAAATATAAATGCTAAATATGGCATTGGATTTATATAGCCCCTTATTTTGGTCAAAGCACTTTACATTGCATTATTTTTTTTTCACTTAGTAGCGGTAAGCTACTATTGTAGCCACAGCTGCCTTGGGGCAGACTGACAGAAGAAAAATGTTAAATTTATATGTTGAATCTAAATGTCATGGACAAAACTAAATATTTAGCTAATTCACCGGAAGTACCAAAATAAAAGCTCATTGACACAAATGATTAATGTTAGTCAGTTATATATATATAGCTAAATGTGACAGATACCAAAATTTCCTTTGATTTTTTAATTTCTTTTTATACATTTTGATTCAATTTTAACAATTTAAACAATTTACAATTTACAACTGAATTATTTTGAAATTTACACAACAATTCATGTTTTGTCTGTTATTTTCACTTTCTCCTGTGGGCCGAATCAGTGCTCTGAAAGGCCACATTTTATCCCCTGGGCCTTGAGTTTAACACGTGCTCATCCTTTGCTCTACAGTAACAAACTACACACTATGCCAACAGCTATTTGAGAAATAATTTCTGCATCATTACTTAAACTCAGTTACCATGGTGACACTTAAGTAGGTGTCTCTGCCCTTGCTTCAGAGAAAGAGATAATTGGTATTCTCCCTTTGTTTCCGTGGCAACAATAAGTAAGCCCTATGATCAGCTTCTTTTTCCCTCTCCTCCTCCTTGTCCTCCTCCTGTTCCTTGTCCTCCTCCTGCTCCTGTCCTCCTCCTGTTCCTGTGGTGAAGGTGAACTTGGACTTGTCCTCTCTGCTGGGACAACGAAGACAAGAAGTCCAAGAACAAGAGAGGCTGTTCTTCCCAAACACGGCCACCCAACATCATGCGCTCCTGGCTCTTCCAGCACCTCATGGTGAGAACCAAATGTCCACATGAAGAATCTAGATCTCACATTATTATCTACGAATGTGTTTTAAAAGCATCGGCCAGCAGTGCTATACTATTATTATTATTAGTATTATTATTATTATTATTATTATTATTATTATTCTTATTAATAATAATCAATGTTATTTTATGAACATGTTTTTAACAAGTGGCATTTGAAGCATGTCTTTTTAGGACAAATTTAAAAGTTCCAGGTTTATTGTTGTGTTCAAGACAGGGTTGGGGTTGAATTACATTTTTAAAATTACAGTACAGTCTCAATTACTAAATTTGAATTACAATTAATTCCAATTACTGAGCCTTTGATAAATAACTCTTATTAAACCTAACCTTCCTCTTGTGTTAGCTTTCTGTTAGCATCTCTAATGCTAATGGGTCAGTTGACCATGTCTTAAGTCAGTTGTAAAATACACCTAATAAATATTATCTATCATCTAATTAGTTTTTCATCTCTTGTTTACCTTGTAAGGCTTCCTAATCAATGAATATATGGTATTCATAATTTTTGTTGTGGACTATACCCATATATTTAAATTATTTTTTAAATGGTTAAAATGATCCTCAAGAGAAATGAGAGGAGGAAAACTTAATATGAAACATATTTTAATAATTGTTTACTACGTATGCCTATGTGTAAGCCATAGAACTGTAACATGGTTCCCCATTTTAGCATTTTATCAAATTGTAAATGACATTTTTCTATAAAATGTTCATGACCATTACAATTACAAAGTCAATTATCTGAACTAAATTACAATTCAATTGCAACAGGGTTTTTTCAATTATAATTACATCATAAATATAATCAGTTACCAATTTATGCAATTACAATTCTAATAAACCCAACCTTGGCTCAAGACCACATTATCCAAGACCAAAACTTTGGGAGTCAAGACCCAAATTATCCGAGACCATAAAAAAATCAATTAATAAAATCAGTTAAAGAACATTCTCCCTCTTTAGTTTTGGATTTTTAAAATACATTTGACAGACAAGATAAAAACACGAATCAAAGAGATTTATTTTACCAGGTTCTTTTCCTCATTCAACACTACAGCGTCAACAGATTAATGGCACCATTTCAGTCCCTCTGGAATACAAAACAGGGATCCCTCAGGGCTCTATATTGGGCCCCTTGTTGTTCTATCTCTATATTAATGAACTGCCAAACATCTGCAAGAGGCTGAGTGCTTTATGCTTTATGCTGATGACACTGTGATGTATATCTCAGCTCAGACTCCAGAAAAGGCTGCAGAGCTACTAAACAAACCATTAGTTAGTGTCTCCCAGTGGTTAGAGGAAAACTGCATGTCTTTAAATCATTCAAAACAGTTGCTATGTTTTTATCTACACAAAAAAAAAAAAAAAAAAAAAAAAAAATCACTAGACAACTTTCAGATACTGATAACAGAAAATCTAATCAACTCCATAAAATATCTTGGAGTTGTCTTTGAACTTGTAATTTGAAGCACATATAAAGAAAACATTACAGACTATCATACCATTTTGAATGGCTTTCGTTTAATAAGATCTTGTTTTGTCCATACATGCTGCAAAATTGTATTTCCATTGAATGATTCTCTCCCATATTCATGCTGTATCACTGTGTGGGGACAAGCTACCCAGTTGGCCATGAAAAGTACCACCTCTCTGTACAAATAGGCAGTAAAAATGTTGGACAAAAAGGTGGCACTACTGTACAATTGTAGAAAAACTATTTTAAAGTCTAGATAGTTTTATTACATATACATTCTTGAAATTAAATTGCAAATGTGTGTATAATCAAAGTGAAGCACTGGTTGAAGTTAAACCAAGCGTGTGAACACTATTTTTTGAAAAGTGTCTGAATAATTTATATTTTAGCATGTGATACTGTATGTATAACTATGTATCACTGTTGTCTTTGTCTGTCTTATATTGGTGACCAGGTCTTGGCATTGGTTGCTATGTCAGATGTAACAATGCTTTCTGTTCTGTCCTTCCTAATAAACTAATACATACATAAATATACATTATCACATTAGTAAAGTTAAAGAATTGCAGAAATCAGTGCTGGTCTTGACAAAAAAAAAAAAAAAAAAAAAAAAAAAAAAAACACGAGTCTGGGACACTACAAGATCGTGGCAAGACTAAGTAAAGATGCTTTCAAGTCCAGAACAAGGCCAAGACCTTTAAAAATCTGGTCTTTAGACCAAGACCAAGATCTGAGTACAGTACCTACAACATTAGCCAGGTTGTTTTGCTAACAGGACATATTGTTTGTTCTCTTCCAGCATCCGTACCCCACAGAGGACGAGAAGAGGCAGATTGCAGCTCAGACTAATTTAACCCTACTGCAAGTGAACAACTGGTAAGTCTGTGAGAAAAAAGGCATTTACTGAACTCTAACCGCCATCTGTTGGACAGACAGCCCAGCTACATGTATGTGGAAAAATAGAGCAAGCAAAATAAAATCATTTCAGCTCACATGAACATTTAGAATTTGTGACTATACTAATGTACATGCTGTTTTACATAATATTGTTAATATTACGTATATTTAATAGTCCGTTTAAGGGTGAAATTTTCATTCTGAGCACATTCAGGAAAAATTATGTCTAGGCTTGATACTTTTTAACATACTGTTTTCAGTAAAATGTGACCCACTAAAATATCATGTGTGTTGCTCAATAAAGCAGAAAAATTCAACATTTCTAGTTAACCTCGTTCACAGGTGGTCAAACTCTTTCAAACATCCTAAATCGTTGTAAATGACCAAATAATGTAGTTGTGAATATCTCAGTAGGTTGCAAAGGGGCGTAAAATATCTGCAAAATTTCCACAGGAACTTAAGGTCGAGAATTTTGGCAATATTAAAAAAAAAAAAAAAAAAAATTGGTAGGAATTGTGTGATTTTAAATCCTTTGTATTATATGCCAAACAAATATTGGCATCCATCCAAAATAATACACTTTCAAAAAACACATTTAGACATAAAAATGAGTGACACTTGAATGTAAAGGTTAATTCTGGGAGGATACACATTTTTTGCTTCTGCCTGTTTCAGTCTTGTTATATATTTTAAATTGTGCTTTTTGTTTGAATATTTTGTTATATAAATAATACACTGAAAAAAATAATAATAAAAATAACCTACATAGGTGGAAAAAGAACTTAAACCAACATAGGAAATTCAACCGAAGGCATGGTTAACAGAAAACATAACTTTCTTGTCTTATCGTCTGAAAGGGTAAAACAGGGACATTATTTACATAAATAAACTCCCATTATTAATAAAAGAGTAAAAAAACAAAACAAAGTGTGGTAAACAGAGCAGAGTGGTGGGACTGCTCTGAAATAGTCTCTGGGAGTGAAGGGAGTGAAGGGAGAAGCTCTATTAGTCCAAGACCCCAGGTGAAGGTAATCAATCAGCTGGTCCCACAGAACCGCTAACATGAACATTAAAGTTCCACCTTTACATTACACCATTTACAACATCACAAATGTGCCTGTAATGAAATTTTCACCCTATTCAGTGGGGTAAATATAATATTTGGCAGTCACCGATTGTGAAAGTTGTCCCAACCAAATGTCTGTGATTTTCATCATAGCGACACTTCAACTGTGAGAGACAGAATGTGAAAATAACTTCATTGTATAATGGTGCAGAATAAATATTTGGTAATGTAATGTAGCCTTGGTTGGCATTGACAGAGGTCACATGCTTCCTCTTCACCAGGTTAGCATACACAAACACTGTAGCTGATCTCTAGAGCTGTGATGTTTTGGGGGCTGTCGCAATACGGACGTTCAACTCCCTCCACAAATGTTCTATAGGGTTGAGGTTTAGAGACTATAGGCCACTCCAGTTCCTTGAAATGCTTTTTACGGAGTAACTCCTTAGTTTCCCGGGTGGTGTGTTTGGCTCTCTAGCTGTGTTTCCAATACAGATTTTCACAAAAAATAATATTTCTAAAGTTTCCACAAGGTCTAATGTGTGTTTGAAGGTATTCTATCTCTCACAGTTGAAATTTAGATATGATGAAAATTACAGACCTCATCTTTTTAAGTGGGACAATTTGGACAATCGGTGGCTGCCAAATAATTTTTTTGCCCCACTGTATTATTTTTCATTTACTCAAAAAAAGGAACAAGAAAAGGTAAAACTTTAAATAAACTAACACTAATATTACAGTAATAAAAGGCTAGTCTGTGTGATACCCCAAAGATTCATTCATGCATTTCTTCTATTTCAATTTCAAATTTAATTTAACAAACCCTTGTTTAAACTGATTGTTTTCCACTCCGACTTGATCCAATGAGTCCTTTCTCTCCCTCTCAGGTTCATCAATGCCCGTCGGCGTATCCTCCAGCCCATGTTGGATGCCAGTAATCCAGACCCAGCTCCCAAAGCCAAGAAGATGAAGTCCCAGCATCGTCCAACGCAGCGTTTCTGGCCCGACTCCATCGTGGCCGGAGTTCTGCAGACGCATCGATCTCACACGGGAAACAACTCAGACAGTGAGCTGGCACTTTAACGCTTCATCAGGTTCTGTCTATTGGATCTGCTTATCCAATCTGAGCTGAATCACTGCCAAAGGCTCCAATGGGTTTATGTGTCACTGGAACAACCACTAGATGTCAGTAGAGCATCGTATTCTAGATGTAGACATTATAGCGTTATAGATAGTGACAACTTTAAGAAGAAACAAAAACATTTGTTTTGTTTGAGGCAGTGTCAGAGGAAGGATGAACAGCAGGACTTTTGTAGTGATGGGCAGGAGTTAAAAAAGAACAGTTTGGTATTCCCAGGATCAGCAGCTTTTATCAACAAATCTCTAAAGTTTGGAGACACAAAGGGATCCATGTGTGTTCTGTAAGTGCATCCTTTGTGTTGAACTGAGGCTCAGTTTATAGTAGAAAACATCATGGCCCTCATTTATCAACCGTTAGTGAAAACGGGTTCAGATGTGAGTTCACATTGTGTGGTAGAACAGGACCAAGGTGTAATTCATCAAACATTGGTATCTGACTAATCCCAGCGTACCAATGATCAGGTGTTGATGAATGTGGCGGCTGAATTTGAGTGTCATTAACATGCTACGCCCTTAAATCTTCCTAGTTCGGAGGCTCCGCCCACTGAGGTCAAACAAACACTGGTGGGAAAATAAACATCTGAGGTGGAGCAAAACAAAGATGAGCTTTCTGAACGTGTGAAAAGTGGAATTAAAGGAGCTCATTTAAACGCTCTGTTAAAGAGGATCAGCTACTGAGCAGGAGACGTCTGCCCCCCTGTGTGCACTGAGAACAAATTAACAAACTTCACAACAGAAATCCTGGAGACACACAAGAAAATATTACGTTTTTATTAGAATCAGTTGTCTGCACGCTTCAGGCAATAAATAACACATTAAAAGAAATAAAAAATGACTACTTTACATTTTAAAGCATGAAATAGGTCCTGTTTCCTCCATATTAGATCCCAGTGAAGAGTTCCTGAGATGTGGCTCCTCAGGCTGAGCTGACACATCAAAAGAAACTCATCAATGCAACATTGTAAAAAGTTTATTGATTAGGCTAAAAATTATGTCACACACTTTCTCTGGGGTACAGCAGGGTTCCCAGGGTCCAATACAGAGCAGAAGAAGTGCTCCTGTCTGTGTGTGTGTGTGTGTGTGTGTGTGTGTGTGTGTGTGTGTGTGTGTGTGTGTGTGTGTGTGTGTGTGTGTGTGTGTGTGTGTACGTTAGATCTGATCGTGGCGTACGATCACATCTCTATTGATTAATACTGAAGCTTAGTGAATTTGGTCAAACTCATGCCAGGGTTCTCTCCAGTGCTATTGAGCATAGGGACCCCCGACATTGTGATGGCGCCCCCTATGCTCCATTTCCAACAATGTAGGGGGGATTTTCTGTTGTTTTTTCCTGTTTTAAAGGTACCGTTGTAATAATTGTTGGACACAAAGGTACTCCCAGACGTTCACTGGTTGTTTTAACTTCCTTTTTAATCTGAATCACCCAGAAACACATTAATCAGCCGCACCGTCTATCTAATACAGACAATCTGCTGAGATGTTCCTGTCTTTATCTGAGGACCCAGAGGACCCCTGATGCCACTCAGCTGTCCCCGATGCTGCCTGTGTACATTCTCTGCTTGGTAACCGTAGTTACCATCCAATATAAACAGATTTTCAATCAGGACGTAGTGTGTAGCTGACATTTAGCTGCTTGTCATGTTCATAACTCACAACAGATCATTCTACATGTGCGCTCATATACACACGCATCGTGTTCAGGTTTAAAGAGACATCAGCTTCATTCTGGTCGGACAGATTTGGGCCGTGTTCGGCTTGATTAAAGCTCTGTGTGTATTTTCTTTTCCTCCGTTTCCTCCGCACACGTGTGTGTGTTCGTTTCAATATTACTGCAGCTCCCAAATAATACCTCATTTAAATTTTTAAAATCGCATCTTTGAATCAGTCTTTGAATCAAATGTTATTTGTTGTATCTACAGTGTGTATATTAATTAGTGGAGGGCCTATATATATATATATATATATATATATATATATATATATATATATATATATATATATATATATACAGTATAGAGCTAAAGGTTATTTGGTGAAGTGGTGAAGGTGATGATGAATGTAGTTAGAGAGTTACTCATGCTTGGTATATAAAGTAAAGTAAGACTATATATATATAAAGTAAAGGAACAAAGATAAAAACCAAAAACAAATCCCAACTATAGCTTTACATCACTAAATTGATCCTTAGAAAGTTATATATTTGAAAATCGTCCACGCCGATGGCCCACGCTTGTGCACCAAACAAACCCCTTGTGCTGTGAAAAACTCCTGGTGAGAACCCTGAACGTGGAACGCTCAGATCTGAACGTACCAACGGTTGATAAGTGAAGACTTGTCTTTAAAGCTCACTGACCGTCTGTCCGTCCCTACAGACCCTCTGACCATGGACGGCCTGCAGTCCCTCTCCTCAGACTCGGCCACCCTGGCCATGCAGCAGGCCATGCTGGGGGCCGACGACTCCATGGACGAACGGAGGAGGAAGAGGAGGAGGAGGAAGAGGAGGAAGAGGAGGAAGACGACGGGATGGAGGAGGAAGAGGAAGAAGAAGAGGACGGAGAGGACGAGCGTGACAGGAGCAGGGGGGGGCGGGGCGGAGGGATCTGGACTTGGAGCTCAGGGAGGAACTGGGTAACCAGTGAGGGGGGGTGGGGCTATGGGGTGAACTTTGACCTCAGACTCCAAACGCACCACAGTCTTCATACTTAGTGCGTTTTCAAAGCGTTTGATGAGAGACTCACGGTGAGCCTCGTCGCACACACAAATGTTGTGTTGCGTTTCACACAACAACAGCAACAATGATGTTTCCGTACGGTGCGACGTGATTGGACAGCAGATATTGGGCTATTTATTCAATCAAAGGACATTTGGAGCACAAACTATGACGTTTGGATTCACACATTTTTGCACAATGACAACTTTTGACTGTATGTGTAAAAACTACTTTTGCTGAATGTATTCAAAGTGCTGCACACATGATGGATGACGTGTTTGGTCCCAACCCAAAACTTCTACTTTCATTTGCAGAAAAAAAAACACAATGGAAACATTTGTTCTTGGATAGATGGAAAAAGCCAATAAGTATACAACATGTCCACCATCACAGTGTCATATGTTTCCATCAGTAACCCAGAGGATAAGGTCAGAGCCTGGGGAGGAAACACAGCTGAGAGAAAACGACAATCACGCCGCCTGAAACAGGTTCAACAATCTGCTACACAAAGCTGCACAATACCACACACAGTGAACACACACTGGCTTCCAGGAGAGGTTTTTATCAATAATTACACTAAACATGTGAGACTAAACTCAAAGATGTCAAATATTTGTGTGATAAATTTAAATAAATAGATTTGAAATAATAATAAAAGGAAAACTACAATAAACAAAGAACACAAATCATGCAGCATTCACCATTACTTTTTACAGGAAATTCACATTGACCTCCTGACATGTTTCGACTGCCAACTGTCAGTCTTCTTCAGAGGCATGTGCAGAACACTTAGCTCCCACACTTGAGACTCTTTTCCTGAAACTTGAACATCTGAATTTAGAAAAAAAAAAACACACAAATATCTTGGGATAGGACGTGACGAACATGGTAACATGACCACTTCAAAACATGGCGCGTTACGTGGGGACAGAAGAGAGACCCAGACATTTCTTATCATTAGACTTAATCATTTTTAATGCCACTTTAGACGTGAAACAACCTTTGAATGCAGTGTGTTCTAAGGAGGTTCGGAGGGTTCATCTTCCTACAGAGAAGTTTCACGGGATGAGATTTCACCAGAGTTACCAGGCTCCTCCCCCAAAACAACCTTCAATGGAAACACATACATTTTAGAAATATTGCTTTTATTTTGTGTAAATTTATAATGGAAACAAAGCTAGTGACAGTTGGCAGTCGAAACATGTCAGGAGATCAAAGTAACTTTCTCGAAAAAATTTAACTTTAAGGGAAATTCCACTGTTTTTACAAATGTGGCCTAAAACCTTTGAAATGTACAACACATTATTTTGCACCATATTTGTTTGTTGAAGGACTCCTACCCAACAGGACAATTGTGTGTCTTCAACTGTCTGTGATGACTCTCTAACTTCAGACACCAGAGCGTGTCAGCACACTGAGCTCTTCTTCTCTGCTTCATTGTCGACTACCAAACCTCAGAGT